>NW_016812144.1:1137275-1156094 GCF_001698545.2 Rhinopithecus bieti | reverse complement strand
TCTACTAAAATACAAAACAAAATTAGCCAGGCGTGGTGGTGGGCACCTATATAGTCCCAGCTACTTGGAAGGCTGAGACAGGAGAATCACTTGAAACTGGAAGGCAGAGGTTGCAGTGAGCCGAGATTGCACCACTGTACTACAGCCTGGGGTGACAGGGCGAGATTCCATCTAAAAAAAAAAAAAAAACAAAAAACAAAAAACAAAAAAAAAAACTTCACTGGATAGCATCTAGACACTGTACTATGCAAAAGATAGAAAAAAATATTAGCATGCTTTTCTGAGTGAATTTCTTTCAGTCATTCATTCAGCAAACACTAGTAGTCACCTAGCAGGCCTCCAGCACCTGCTAGGTTATGAAGATACAGTGGGGAACAAGGCCCATGGGGTCCCTGCCCTTAGGGCAAGAGCTTATATTTTAGGAATGGGGGAAAAATGTTTTCTTTTTAATTTTTTTTCTTTTTTGATGGAGTTTTGCTCTTGTTACCCAGGCTACAGTGCAGTGGTGTGATCTCAGCTCATTGCAACCTCTACCTCCTAGGTTCAAGCGATTCTCCTGTCTCAGCCTCAGGAGTAGCTGGGATTACAGGCACCTGCCACCACACCCGGCTCATTTTTATATTTTAGTAGAGACAGGGTTTCACCATGTTGGCCAGGCTGGTCTCAAACTCCTGACCTCAAGTGATTCGCCCACCTTGGCCTCCCGAAGTGCTGGGATTATAGGCGTGAGCCACTGGGCCCGGCCAAATGTTTAAAAAAGTAAATAAAATCATTATGGTTTGGGTTAAGTGCTATAAGGAACATCAAGATGGCACCCTGAGAGAAAATACCAGGGAGGCCTCTTTCAGTTAGGAGATTCAGAGGTCTCTCTGGGGAGGTGACATTTAATCTGAGACCTGAGGGAGCACAGAAGAGCAGAGGAGAGCACATTCCTGGAAGCCAAGACAGCACAGGCAAAGGCCCTAGGCAGCAAAGAACTTGGCACATACCAGGCACTGAGCAAAAGCCAGGGTGGCTGCAGCATGGTGGGGAGGAGGCTGGGAAGAAGTTGAGATGGGAGTAGTGACAAGGTCAGGGGCTGATTCATGCAAGACCATGCAGGTCAAGAGTTTAGAATTTTTTTTTTAGCGGAGTCTCGCTCTGTTGCCTAGGCTGCAGGAGTTGCAGTGGCGCAACTTGGCTCACTGCAAGCTCCACCTCCTGGGTTACGTCATTCTCCTGCCTGAGCCTGCCGAGTAGCTGGGACGACAGGCGCATGCCATCACACCTGGCTAATGTTTTTGTATTTTTATTAGAGACAAGGCTTTGCCATGTTGGCAGGGCTGTTCTTGAACTCTTGGCCTCAAGTGCTCCGCCCTCCTTGGCCTTCCAAGGTGTTGGGATTACAGGCATGAGCCACGGAGCCCCTGCCTTCAGTTTGTTCTAAGGATGGTGGAAGCCATTGGATTTTTTGTTTGTTTGTTTTCTTTTTTTTTCTTTGGAGACACAGTCTCACTCTGTCGCCCAAGCTGGTGTGCAGTTGCAGTGGTGTGATCTCAGCTCACTGCAACCTCTGCCTCCCGGGTTCAAGCAATTCTCCTGCCTCAGCCTCCCAAGTAGCCATGCCTGGCTAATTTTTTGTATTTTAGTACAGACGGGGTTTCACTGTGTCGCCCAGGCTGGTGTCGAACTCCTGAGCTCAGGCAATCTGCCCACCTCAGCCTCCAAAGTGCTAGGATAATAGGCTCTGCCCACCTCGGCCTCCCAAGTGCTAGGATTATAGGCGTCAGCCACTGCACCTGGCCACCATTGGAGTTTTAAGTGTGTATGGGTGGGGAGGCGGGGAGACAGGATCTGATTTAATCTTTAAGAGATCTCCCAGCAAAATTTCACAAAGTGTGTTGTAGAAGGTGAGAGGGGACAGACTGCCTCATCATTGCTGGTGGCTTTGTAAATAGTTCCACTTCCACTTGGCAAGATCTGTCAAAATTTAAAATGCACATGCCCTTTGACCTAGCAATTCCTCTCTAGTTTATCTTGCAGATGGCTTATCCAGGTACAAAGTGACCCCTGTTTAAGAACGTCCACTACAGACTGTGTGTAATGGCACTAGATTGGAAACAACCTTGACACCCGCCTATAGGGAACTAGGAACTCACATGATGCTGCATCTGAGTGATGGAATGAGCCAGCAGAGAGGGCGAGCTGATGACTCAGGAGGAAAGGAGACACCAAAGGCAGGTGCTTGAAGGGTAGCTGGACAGATGTGACAATCAGGCACAATGTTTAACACAGGACTCTTGGAAAGACACACATGTAACTTAGAAGCGGCTGGGGCCTCTGGAAGGGAAGGACAGAGGCCAGGAGTGAGTGAGCCTCTTTTCTGTGTGCCCTGCGTTCTGCTTAAACATCTGTTTTTAATGCAATGAGCAGAAATTAAAATAAGCCTAATAAATATATAAATGATAAGAAAGTACATAATTAGATGCCAGATAAATAGCGCAGATAAGGACTAAAATCAAAGATGCTTGGGGTTAGGAGCTAGTACCTGAGAAGTATCAGTCAGGACTCTCTGGGTCAGGTCATCAAGAGGGCTAGTGCCTGATTGGGTGAAGAGCATTTAGGGTCTCCAGGGTCCCTGGGATACAGCCAGACCTCGGGAGCACCTGACCCAGACATCTCAGCATTCCCCAGCAGCTAGTCCCCATGGGTCGTCTTCCATCTTCTTTCTCTCTGCGGATGGGCTTTACCAGCTTCTCCCATATTCCAGAGGGAATACCTGGGGCCCAGCACCCCACTGGGAAAGGGTGATGGGATTTCCTCCTGCCCAGTCCCTGCAGGGGCAGGATGGGAGAAAGGCAAGAGCGGGGTGTCCCGGCAGGGCACAAGCATGTCTACCTCACACCGTCCATGCCCTCTCATGCCCAGGCCTGGCCCTTCAGAGGGGCAGGGTCTCAGCTCCATTAAACTTTCCAAATGTCCAGAGGAAAACAAACAGAGGAGATTCATTCACATGTGGGCCCCAGGGGTGTAGGACCCACCAAGACAGGAACACCTGCTGAATCTCAGAGTTTCAAGCAGCAAGGTTTGGAGTTGCTTGCGGTTAGCTCTTAATCTGAATATTCTTGACTGTCATTTTCCATGCACTTACTACGTGCCAGGCCCTGTATCAAGCACAAAAGGTTCTCTAGGCCGAGCGCGGTGGCTCAAGCCTGTAATCCCAGCACTTTGGGAGGCCGAGACGAGCGGATCACGAGGTCAGCAGATCGAGACCATCCTGGCTAACACGGTGAAACCTCGTCTCTACTAAAAGAAATACAAAAATCTAGCCGGGCGAGGTGGCGGGCGCCTGTAGTCCCAGCTACTCAGGAGGCTGAGGCAGGAGAATGGCGTGAACCTGGAAAGCGGAGCTTGCAGTGAGCTGAGATCCGGCCACTGCACTCTAACCCGGGCAACAGAGCGAGACTCCACCTCAAAAAAAAAAAAACCAAAAAAACAAAAAAAAAAACGGTTCTCTAATGGATCCATCTTCACAGCAACCGTATGGAGTAGGAACTACTATCATTTCCATTTTACAGGTGGGTAAATGGGCACCCAGAACTCAAAGTCACTGGCCGAAGGTCAGGCAGCTGGTAGGTGGCAGTGTTGAGATCTGAACACAGGCTGACTAAATCTCAGCTCTCAATGTGTTCGCCTGTGCCCTCCATGCCTCGTCCAGACGTCCTGCTGGCAAGCATTTGGCTTCCTTGCCCTTACAGGGCAGAGCAGGCTGGACAATCAGATCTTGAGCCCTGCAAAGGGTATTGGCTGGGTTCGGATGCTGCCTGTCTGGCATGCAAGGCAAACTTCTGAGGCTGCACCACCTCTGTGGCTTGACCTGGCGGAACTGCTAGTGACAGCTCAGTGCTCCCACCCCAGGCTGTTCACATAAGCCCAGCCTGGCCATCTCCCAGCCATGATATTAGGCTGAGGGTCAGTGTAGACCCTGAGGTGGCTTGGTCAGACTGAAGAGCCACTGTGAGAAGGAGAGTTCTTGCTCTCTCCATCCTGCTAGATGCAGACAAGGAAGCCCGTGTCCTTGACTGCGACCATAAGAGAATCAACCTCCGGGGAGATGCTGAGGACAGCAGAGCCCACAGGCAGAAGGAACTCACGTCCTTGAAGCTCTGCTGATAAGCACCCCTTCCTTGCAGTGCCAATTATCACGCCACTAAATGTCCTTGTTGTTTGCCGCAGGGGCTCAGCTTACCTCTGGCTTCAGCTGTAGCCATGAGAGACCTTAGCTGGCAGTGTCCTATCTCATGACTCACTTTCTGCCTCAGAGATGTCTCTGAAGCCAAAGAAGCCCACCCAGCTGAAAAGCCAGGTGGCGAGGAAGCTAATCCCCCTGGGATCTCCCTCAGCTGGTGGGGGGATCAATGCCTCAGGCTCCTGTCCTTAGATGGTCACTTCTGGGAGGCATTCTGGACACTTCCGAGGCCCAGGGGAATCCTCCCTCATCACCTGCGGCAGCAGTCTCAGTGACACACCTGTATGTTGGTTCTTCCCTGCCTTTCTTACTCCAGCTTCCTGAAGCCACCTCTCAAACCAGCCACCTGCATGCAAGTCCCTGCCTTACCTCTGCTTCCAGCCAGTTTGGGGCCAGCTTCCCTTACCTGCAGGTACAGTATCCTTTCTGGTGGCACTGTCCTGGGGTAACCCATTCTCACAATCCCCCTCAAATCCATCCTCACGGGGGTGGATTCCTTCCTAAATGTAGACCTGCCCCAAATACATCTCAGACAGAAGCCTCCTCGGCTCCCACTGCTTCTCTGGCCATCCTGACTGACTGTGGCGAGGCCCGGCCACATCCTGAGCCCCACCCTGCACCACACACCTTTGACCTCGTCCAGGGACCCTGTGCTCCTCAACGGTGAGTGCAGGCAGGCATTCCCAATGTGCCTCCAGGCCTTTGCTCACACCACTCCCTCCTCCTGGGAAGCCTTTTCCTTCTGCTGGATGGCAAATTCTAGTCATCTCTCAGTGAGTCTGCATCAAGTTCCCCTCATCCCAACACTCACAGGAAGGCCCTCAGCTACGACAGTCCTCCATTTGTTAGGAACATACTCCAGCCTGACACCGAACCAAATGTGTTACATTCGTGACCCCACTTGATTCCTGCAAGGGCCTGGGCAGGGGGGTCATGGCCATCGTCTCCATCTGACAGATGAGGAAACGGAGGCATAGAAGGCTTGACCCTTGGCTGGGTTTAGACGCTCCTGTCTGGCGTGCAGGGCAAACTTCCAAGACTACAGTGCCTCCAGGGTTTGGTCCTGCTGGACAGACTTACATGCCTGTCACAACTCAGTGCTTGACCCTCCCAGGCCACTCATCTAAGCCACTATGACCTGCAGCTGGGATCTGAACCCAGGCCACCTGACTGACCTAAGCAGAAAAGGAATCTTTAAAGGCTACTGGACAGCCCCCAGGGCTGGTGGGTTGCAGAAGCAAAAGCCAGGAGCCATCTGATGTATCGCCTCTGACACAGGACCCTTAAAGCTGCCGCCACACCCCCAGCTGTGTCCACTGCCACTTGTGCACACCCCTAAGCCTCGGGGTGCCCTCCTACCACCCACAGGCCTTGTTTTATTGTTCCTCGGGACACTGGCTTCTTGTCTCCTTGTGTCTTGACTATGGGGGTGTGTGCTGGTCACTCCAAAGGGACCACATCTTGTCTGTCTCTGTTCCCAGTGAGCACAGGACATATGCCCAACATTAATAGGTACTTGTCTCAGCAAATGTTTGTTACGTAAGTGCAAGATTCAGGGAAAGAACCACCACTAATGTGGAGGTTGTAAACTAGTGCTCTCCAGTGAATTTTGTCGGGTTAAGCGTGGTATTTAAACATTAGCAAATCCCTCGTGGAGTAATCTGGATTCCTGGCTTTTCCAGGAAAATGAGAAGATCTGGAATACTCAGCCTGTACTTCCCCTTGCCACAAACACCCACTCAACCCATGGCGCTCCAAGGCCCTGCAGATGTGCGTGAGGGCGGGCTGGGCGGCCACTCACGTTCATCATGTTGTCAATCTGGTTGTTGCCCAGCGACAACACCTGCAGCTTGACGAGGGCGTCCAGGGAGTCGATCTTGGAGATCCGGTTGTTGAACAAGCTCAGGTCCTCCAGGTTCACCAGTGTGTCCAGCCCCTCAATGGTCTCAATGTTATTGAAGGACAGATCTGGGAAGAAGAGAGGGTTGTGAGGGTCTGCTGCCTGGGTCAGGGGATGGGCTGTCCTGAAGTAAAATCATCAGGGCTACTGAGTGCCCTGTGAGCCAGCACCAAGCTGCCAGGGCCAGAATTTGACTCACTGTCTAATAGTTTGTGATTTTTTTTAGAAGCGGGTGTGGATTCTTTCCTGCCACCTTAAATGTTCACCGCCCTCTCCAGTTCTGCCAATCATCCTCCTGGCTGGGGCCATGCGGGCAAGTACTGTTGTCTATGCTCTCTCATAGTTCTGGGAAGAAAATGCTAACCTGCAGGTCTGAAGCAGGGCCCTTGGGGGTCGGGGTAGACAGTGGTGGAGTGTCCCCTTTCCTCACACTGTGGCATTTTAGCAAGACCACCTCCTGTCTGCTTTGCATTTACCAGTTTATCAAGCACTCATGTGTATGTCCTCTGACAGCAGCCCCGAGTGGTAGTTTGGAATTTGTCTCCCTGTTTGATCATTTGGGAAGCAGAAGTTCAGAGAGACTCAGTGATTTGCCCAAAGCCACACAGCTAACCACGGTGGGGCCAGAGTTCATCTAAGGCTTCTCCCTGGACATGTGGTAGGTCAGTTTCTTCCAGCTGCCTCACAGCTGTCTCAGGCTCCCTCATCAACTGTAACCTCAACCCCAACCGAGACTTCAGACTAATTCCACATCTTTGGGAATAAAAGTACCATCTTTTTTTTTTTTTTTTTTTTTTTTGAGACAGGGTCTCACTCTGTTGCGCAGGCTGGAGTGCAGTGGTGCAATCACAGTTCATTGCATCCTTGACCTCCTGGGTTCAAGTGATCCTCCTGCTTCAGCCTCCTGAGTAGATGGGACCATGCGCCACCACATCCAGCTAATTTTAAAAAATTTTTCCTATAGAAACAGGCTCTCACCATATTGCCCAGGCTAGTCTCAAACTCCTGGGCTCAAGTGATCCTCCCACCTTGGCCTCCCAAAGTGGGGATTATAGGTGTGAGCCACCATGCCCGGCCTAGAAGTACTTTTTCCCCACTACAGGTTTTCAGGCTTAGTTGGCAGGTGGGGCTGTTATCTTGTCCTGGAACACCAATGGCCTAGAAGCCAAAAATGAGCATTTGTCCTAGGCTTGGAAATATGAGCATGATAACCACAGTGATCACATTTAAAAGGTGATTTGGGGCTGGGTGTGGTGGCTCACACCTGTAATCCTAGCACTCTGGGAGGCTGAGGCGGGTGGATCACTTGGGGGGGGTCAGGAGTTCAAGACCAGCCTGACCAACCTGGTGAAGCCCTGTCTCTACTAAACATACAAAAATTATCTGGGCATGATGGCACATGCCTGTAATCCCAGCTACTCAGGAGGCTGAGGCACGAGAACCACTTGAACCTTGGAGGTGGAGTGAGCCAAGATTGTGCCACTGTACTCCAGCCTAGGTGACGAAGTGAGACTTTGTGTCAAAAAAAAAAAAAAGTGATTTGGGAGTTGAGTTTAACCATATCTTAATTGAGCCTCCTCTGCTTATGAGGGGATGCTCACCTGTTGACATTGAGACCAATGATAACTGTCCTTTCTCTATGCCAGGCCCTTTAAGTGCATTACCTGGTTTAATCCTCATAGCAGAGATATCATACCATTTTATAGATGAGGAAACGGAGATTCAAATGGGCCTCATGGTAATATGCTCAAGGTAGCACAGTCCATAAAGGAATTGAAGTTCAGGTCAGGTGTAGTGGCTCACGACTATAATCCTGGCACTTTGGGAGGCGGAGGCAGGTAGATTGCTTGAGGCCAGCAATTGCAGATCAGCCTGGTCAACATGGCAAAACCCTGTTTCTACTAAAAATACAAAACATTAGCCAGGCATGGTGGCACACACCTGTAATCCCAGCTACTTGGGAGGCTGAAGCATGAGAATCATTTGAACCCGGGAGACGGAGGTTGCAGTGAGCCAAGATTGTGCCACTGCACTCCAGCCTGGGCGACAGAGCGAGACTCCGTCTCAAAAAAAAAAAAAAAAGAAACTGAGGTTTACAGAGTGGAATATCTTGTGCAAAGTCAGTGTGTTGGCCAAACTGGGGTTTGAACGGGGGTCTAACAAATGACAGGCCTGCACACTTCCTTTCCCACTGTGCCAACGGGTTCTGTTCTTGGGAGGCTTAGCCCACCCGCTAGTGGTGTGCTAGTAAGTGTTTACCAATGGGGGCTGAGGAAAACCCCTGATTTGAGGTGCTTGCTCATTTCTGTGGTGTAAATACTCCCACTGTGGCCAATTTCAAGCTACCAGCATGGCATCCCTGGAAGCAAAGTTGGGAAGAGCTGTGTACAGCCAGTGCTAGCCAGCTCCAGCACATCCTCAGCCCCGTGCATGTCAGTGTGAGAGGTCGTGCTGAACCATGGGAGTGCCACCTCCCTAACCCTCATCCTCGGCACCCCAGGGACCCAGCTTTTCTGGCTGTGGTTGGGTCCCTGAGCACCTAGTGCCATGGCTGGACAACGACCAGCTTCTGACTATACTCTGAGGGGCAGCGTGACCTCTTACCAGAGCCTGCCATCACTGCTCTAGCACCCCCATCCCAGGGAGCACTGGCTGTCAGTCCAGTGACCCTTGGAAGCATGGATGGCCACTGCAAGGGGTCGGGGGAATGAGCTGACTAGGAAGTATGTGTGTAGGGGCACCAAGTAGTAGGAAGATAAGCTTTTGTTAGGGAGGGAACCAAGACCAGTATTCAAGTTTCTCTCTAGGTAAGCACACAGAAACAGGGGGCTGTCATGGGGCTCAGTGGCACTTGCTTTATGTCTGAGAGACAGCCAGGCCAGGGAGCTCCTGCTTAAAACCATGGCATTCAGGAATCAGCATTAATGGGTGCTAGGGTGCAGAGAAATGAGAAACCTGGGACAAGAGACCTGGGCCCAGGTGTCAGAGGACCTGGCTGTGGTTTGGTTCTGCTACCTATAGCACGTGGCTCCATCAAGCTGGTCAGCCTCCCTAAGCCTCAGTTGCTGCATGTATGAAATGGCAGCTTAACCCTGCCTGTGGGTTTGCTATGGGCTTGCAATTGTCAGCACAAAGGAGGTTGGGAGTGTTTGGCAAACTGGGAGGCTCATGATGCCCCAGGATGCCCTTATTACCAGGAGACCACCTGATAGGATGGAGGGAATGTGGGCTGTGAGGTCAGACAGGCGTCGGGGTGAGTCCCAGCTCTGATACTTCTTGGTTGTGCAGCTTTGGGCAAGTGCCTGGGGCTCTCTGAGTCTCAGCTCCTCTTCTGTAGGTTGGGATTATAATAGATGCCCAACTCTTAGGATTAAAATGGGGGTTAAACAAGACAGTGCCTAAGGAGCTCTCAGGCCCATCACCTTTTCCCTGCTAGGGGCCCACTGGCCCTCACCAGATGTGAGGATGCTCCTAAGAGGCCAGCAGAAGCAACACCTCATCAAAACCCTCCATGGCCTTGGCAGTGAGGCCTGATGTGATGCAGTGACCTTAGTTTGCTCATCTCTATGATGGAGATGCTGTGTGAACTGAAAGACTCATATGGAAAGCATACAGGCCCCACTTAGCATGTAGTTAAGTGCTTGAAACACATTAGCCTCTGTGACAATTATTCCTGGTTTGATCTGGGTCCCACCAGCCAATGGTTACCTGTCGATGGTTATCTGTCAGCCTGAGTCTAGATTAAATAGGAGTCCACAGCTGCCCCTTTGTGCCCCATCCAGACTGAAAGTTTGGGCAGGTAAGAGCAGAATATTCTGTGGTCCTGTGTCTGAGCACATCTTTGCTGTGTTCTGCCCAGCACAAGCCCTAGGCTTTTAAAAAATAGCAGCTTTCTTGCTCCCAGCAGGCAGAGCTTCTGCCGTACCCTGGCTAATGATGGCCCGGCAGCTGAGCGTCACATACAATTACTATCTCCTGGGAAGGCAATAACCTTGGCAGGGTGTCACCTTTGATTAGGGTGGACACACACAGGAAAGGGCCTTACCCAGCCAGACCAGGTGTGTGAGGTTCTCCAGGCCCTCGATCTTCTCAATGATGTTATTGTCCAGCTGCAGCTTCCTCAAGTTCTCAAACTGCCAAAGGTTGTCCATGCGGAGGATGTCTGAAATAATGGAAGGTGATTCCAGCCTCAGGTTAGGGTCAGAGTTTTGTGCTAGTGTACTGGAGGAGTGAGGCAGAACCATACAAAAGGGACCTACCACTCTTCTCCCTTGCCCTCGAGTACGCAGGCACCCTGCAGATGTGGACTGAGCATCGAGGAACCTTATGCCCCTATGAGGTGGGTGGGGATCGGTACTGCCACCCAGAGCCACAGAAAGACCTAATAGGTCTACTAGTGTGGGGCTAAGAAGTCATTGGTGTGGGAGTGAGCTGGACCTGGCCTAGGCAGGAGACTCGCTTGTGCTGTCTCTGGGGCCGGGCCAGGGCCTCTCCAGGAGGCTGGTTCACCTTGGGACACAGGACACAGGCAGAGGCCTTCCTTCCACAGTGTGATAAATAGAATGAAAACATGTGTCTCTGTTGGTGGGAGGGCTGATCACCTCTTTCAGCCTTTTTGGAGCGTCGTTTGGCAATGTTTATTGAAATATTTCAAGTCGGTGCCCTTTGACCTATAATTTCTCTACATGAAATCTGTCTCCACACTTGTGTATATGTCCAAAGAAATCCCTCAGGCACATAAGGGTCAGAAAAGCTCCCAAATGTCCATACGTAGGGGATGAGATAAGTTATCCATGCAAGAACGAGTTCCTGATGTCATGGAAGCACCTGGCCCCTGTGGCCTGTGAAGACCACTCACGCCAGCTACACAGCTGGTTCATTCCATTTGCTAGGTAAGCCAGAGTTTGGTTTTTGTCACTGGCAATCAGGAGAGTTCTGAATAACACATACGTATAAGTAAATATGTACTGTATATATAACACTCTAGAGGCCAAACTTATCCGCCAGCTTTTCCCAGAAGCCACATACAGCTCTGTTGTTTATATGCTCCTTTTTTCCATATTTGCTTTTGTAATTATTTCTAAAATTTATAAAATTAGAATAGGCTCATTAAGGGTGGGCGCAGTGGCTCACACCTGTAATCCCAGCACTTTGGGAGGCCAATGCAGGCGGATCACAAGGTCAACAGATCGAGACCATCCTGGCCAATGTGGTGAAACCCTGTCTCTATTAAAAATACAAAAAATTAGCTGGATGTGGTTGTGCATGTCTGTAGTCCCAGCTACTCGGGAGGCTGAGGCAGGAGAATCGCTTGAACCTAGGAGGCAGAGGTTGCAGTGAGCCAAGATCGCACCACTGCAATCCAGCCTGGTGACAGAGCGAGACTCTATCTCAAAAAAAAAAAAAAAAAAAAAACAAAAACAAAAAGAAGCTCATTAAAAGAACTAAAATAATACAGAAATGAAAGGAGTTTTAAAAATTGGTGCTGTGGGCCGGGCGCAGTGGCTCATGCCTGTAATCCTAGCACTTTGGGAAGCTGAGGCAGGTGGATCACGAGGTGAGGAGATGGAGACCATCCTGGCTAACACAGTGAAACACTGTCTCTCCTAAAAATACAAAAAATGTAGCCGGGCGTGGTGGCAGGCACCTGTAGTCCCAGCTACTCAGGAGGCTGAGGCAGGAGAATGGTGGGAACCCAGGAGGCGGAGCTTGCAGTTAGCCAAGATTGTGCCACTGCACTCCAGCCTGGGCGACAGAGCAAGACTCCATCTCAAAAAAAAAAAAAAAAAAAAAGAGAGAGAGAGAGAGATTGAGACCATCCTGGCCACATAGTGAAACCCCATGTCCACTAAAAATACAAAAATTAGCTGGGCGTGATGATGCGTGCCTGTAATCCCAGCTACTCTGGAGGCTGAGGCAGGAGAATCGCGTGAACCCAGGAGACAGAGGTTGCAGTGAGCCTAGATTATGCCACTGAACCAGCCTGGGCGACAGAGTTAGACTCCGTCTTAAAAAAAAAAAAACACAATTTGGTCTGGTGGCCGGGCACGGTGGCACACACCTGTAATCCCAGCACTTTGGGAGGCCGAAGCCAGTGGATTGCTTGAGACCAGGAGTTCGAGACCAGCCTGGCCAACGTGGATAAACACTGTCTCTATAATAAAAATACAAAAATTAGCTGGCATCCCTGTAGTCCCAGCTACTCAGGAGGCTGAGGCAGCAGAATCACTTGAACCCAGGAGGCAGAGATGTAGTGAGCCAAGATCATGCCACTGCACTGCAGCCTGGGTGACAAAGAGAGACTCTGTCTCTAAATAAATAAATAAAAATAAAAATTGGTGCTAAGGCGTTGCGCCTCAGAGGAGCCTGAGCCGGCCAGTCTGCTGCATCCCTGCCATGTTCCCCACTGCGTCCCCTGCCAGGACCGAATGACCTGAGCTGGGCTGCCATGGACCACAGCCCCTGCTCCGGGAGTGGCTGCCCATCTACAACCTAGGGCCTCTACGCACTCAGCTCGCATGGCTACGGCGTCATCCCTGCTGCCCACCCCTTGCTGCTCCCCGCCCTCCCCTTATGTCATCACAGGGATACCCACCCACCACCCCAGGGTCTACAAGGGCCACAGCCGGACTATCACTTGGTACCCTGCCAATGCCATTGTCATCATGAGAGGCTGTCCCGTCTGCAAGGATAGGGTGCTGGAGGACTGCTTCACTTTCCTGGGAATCTTCCTGGCCATCATCCTGTTCCTCTTTGGGTTCATCTGCTATTTTGGCTTGAGGAAGTGAAGATGCCCCAACTGCGGAGCAGCCTTTGCTTAAAGGGAACGCCACACCTGGCTTTTCTACACCCAGCTGTCTTTTTCTAATGTACAATAGTTTTATTTGATTAAGCTTCAGGACTGTTTTGTAAAGTGAGGCGGGATAGATGTGGCACGCGGAAGCCGCGGTTTCCTGGAGCATGGAGAGGCAGCACTGCTGGTCCTGAGGTTAATGACAAGTCAATAAAGCACTGCTTTTATTTTTTGCAGTCTTCAATTTGAGAAAGGTGAGGTATAATGTTTTCAATAAACGAGATTCATACCATTAAATAAATAAATAATAAAAATACAAATTGGTGGCCAGGCACAGTGGCTCACGCCTGTAATCCCGGCACTTTGGAAGGCCGAGGCGGGGGGATCACGAGGTCAAGAGATCGAGACCATCCTGGCCAACATGGTGAAACCCCATCTCTACTAAAAATACAAAAATTAGCTACTTGGGAGGCTGAGACAAGAGAATCACTTGAACCCAGGAGGCGGAGCTTGCAGTGAGCTGAGATCGCGCCACTGCACTCTAGCCTGGCGACAGAGCGAGACTCCGTCTCAAAAAAAAAAAAAAAAAAAAAAAGCCGGACGCTGTGGCTCACACCTATAATCCTAGCACTTTGGGAGGCTGAGGTGGGCAGATTGCCTGAGCTCAGGAGTTTGAAACCAGTCTGGGCAATGTGGTGACGCCCGGTCTCTACTAAAATAAAAAATAAATTAGCCAGGCGTGGCAGCATGTGCCTGTAGTTCCAGCTAATCAGGAGGCTGAGGCAGGAAAACTGCTTGAACTCGGGAGGTGGAAGTTGCAGTGAGCCGAGATCGCGCCACTGCACTCCAGCACTCCAACCTGGGCAACTGTCAACAACAAACAAACAAACAAAAACAAACAAAAAACAAAACACCATACAGTCCAGCTGCATTTTCAATATTCATTCAGAGGGGCAGAGCCTGCCTGTGAGGTTGTGAAAGTCCCAGTGGGAAAGTGGGGAACCCCTCCTAGCTCCCCTCCCTGCACAAAGGTCTGGGGAGGACAGGGTTCTCTGACCCAGGTCCCGAGGGGCCCACTGCCCTTCCCCTAGAGCTGGATTGCTGAGTTGTGCCTCTCCTGGGTTCCCAGGGCTAGGTGGGACGGCCCTTCCCCTAGAGCTGGATTGCTGCCTTGCACCTCTCCTGGGTTCCCAGGGCTAGGTGGGACTGGTGCCTGTTCTCCAGCTCCCTGTTTGTGGCCAGATTTCCCAGAACGATACTGGCCACAATTCCCACCTGTGCTTCCAGGGTGGGGCCAGTTCTGCCCCAGCCTCCCAGCCACCTCCCATCCCTGGGTTGGATTTTCCAGGTGCCTTTTCTCGCCCTGATCCGACAGCCTCCCAGCAGTAGCACTCTCCCTGTGGCTCCTGCACACCTGGTGCTCTGCCACACATACCAGCACGCTGGCTTTTTCCTAGGTGTCAGCAGTTCAGGAGGAGAAGCCAAAACAACACAACAAATCAGGATGTACTTGGCAGTTAGCTCTAAATAAGTTACCAGCATGACAGGACTGCCAAAAAAGCCGATTTAATCTTCAGCAAAGACACTAAATCTGCCTCCGTGGCCACCACCTCGGCCGGGCCTGTGGTCATCACTCCCTGGAGTACAGCAGTGGCCGTCTTACTAGATCCTTGCCTCAGCCCTTGGCCTCCACAGCCTATCCTCATGCAGACAGCAGGGTCCTGTGAAATCCTAAGTCCCATCCTGTCCCATTTCTCTTCAGGACCCTCCTGGCGTCCCCACCTCACTCACTGTAAGAGCCAAACACCTTCCATTGGCTCCAAGCTGACACCAGCTGACCCCATGACCTCCCTGACCTGTCTCCACACTGGCTTCCTCAGCAGGGCTGATCAGGTGGGGTCCAGCCTGCCCCAGGCCCTTTGCACTGGCTGTTCCACTTTCCCCGGTGGATCTGCACAGCGGCTCTCTCCCTTGCCTACCTCCTTGCTAAATACCTCCTTGCTAAATTGTTACCTTCTTGGTGAAGCCCTTGGCCACCCTATAAAATGCTATACTCCACCCCCAATTTCCCTTTTCTCCTTTCCTTCCTTTTTTCCTCCACAGCACATGTTACCTTTAGCAAATAGTATTATTTTCCTTCTTCATTTTATTTCTTTGTCCCCTGCAAAGTTGAATGTCAGCTCCATAAGGACAAGGCTTTTTGTCTTTTTTGCTCATAGTTGAATTCCTAGTGCCTAGAACAGTACCTGGCATGTAACAGACAGGTGCTCAATATTGGCTGCATGAACCTCAGGTGGGGGAGGGGAAACAGAGGGAAAGCGGTCAGCTGCAAAAGCCCCTTCCTGCCGCACCTCTTCTGTGCCCCTTTACCCCTCTCGGGGCTGCGGCTCAGGGCCTTCCCTGTTTGGGTGGTCAGCCCCGGGAGCCTGTGGACTTCGTGGGGCTGTGCCTGGGCCGTGCCTGACTTGCCCACTGTCGTGTCCCTGGCTCTGGCAGCAGGGCTGGACTGAGGCAGGGTCTCAATACCTCCTTGTTGGTGACTGGATGCCGGCCAGCATAGGGGCCCCAAGACAGAGCAGGAATATGAATCAGACCAGGTCACTGTGGCCTTGCCTACACACGATACAATGGGGGTCTCAGCATCCCTGCCCACCTCTCTCACTGCCCTCGTACTGCCTCTGCCTTGACTTACTGTGCTGCAGCTCGCTGGCCTTCCTGTGTGAGCCAGGCACTGTGCACGTGCTGTCTCACCTTGTCCCCCCACCCAATGCTTGAGACAGGGATGACAGCCATCCCATTTTACAGACGGGACATTGAAGCAGTAAGGGTCTGCCTGGTCCTGAGCCATATCTTCCCATTCCTGACGTGCCTCTCTGCCTCATGGGCCTGTGCCCCTCCTGCTACCAGCCTGTCTTTGGTGACTCCTTCCCTGAAGCTGCCCTCCCAGTGCCCACTCTCCCTCCTTCTCCCACACTTCCTACCCTCTGCTCCTGGCTACGTGGTACTTCCTAGGCTCTGCCTGCCAGGGACCCCCAATCCAAGGACGCCCATGTGGAGTTATGTTATGGAAACAGCATAGTCTTGGGGGCTCACTTGGATTTGGCATGGGACAATTTTATCTTGTTTTCTATTCTTATTCAGAATCAGGGGTGTTGTGGATATTCAAATGATGAAGACACTAAGTATGATGCTTTACAAATATCTGTGCTGCTCCTATGCCTTGTAATCCGGATAGGCCCTAATGCTGATGTGGGAACCTCGACCATGGACTTTGTGTGGAATCCTGGGGCTTGAAGACGGAGCAGAGAAAGCCAGGGAGGGCCCCACCCTGGCCACCACTCCTGAACCCTGGATACATACTCCGAAAGTCCAGCTGCAGGGACAGGACATCCTTGAAGACGATGCCCTCCTGCTTGGCCAGCTGCCCGGCCTCCTCCTGGGGGCCCTGCTCCCCGACAGCCAGCTTGAGCATGTCATCATCCATCACCCTCGGCTCCATCAAGTCACACAGCCAGTTCATCTTCTCCCACGTTTTCCCTAAAAAACACCGCATTCCTCTTTCACAGCCTGCTTCTTTCTCTGTTTGAGGGCAGGGTCTGGCTGAGGTTTCCCCCTACAGTGTCTTTGTGGCCACTGGCACTCTGAGGAATGCCCTACTCCCGGCCCTGGGTCTGCTGCATCTCGGGGTTTGTATACTTACACCAAGGCTGCTCCAGGGCTTCCTGGCAACCACCTGGGCCTGTCCACAGGGTTTCATCCCTTGACCCTATAGCCACAGCTGGGACCCTCGCTGGACCTACTGAACTGGTGTCCACACTGGTCTCCTTAGCCTGTGATCTTGGCTCATCTTATGACTGGGGCCCTGTGTCAGGCCTCTGACTTTGTGTGCCCATCCTCATTTGGGCGTGTGGGTACCAACCACTGACTGTGCTCCCTGGGCAGCCTCAGCCAGGCCTGTCAGCCTGCAGCTCCTCTTCCTTGAGCACCTCATCCCCTCCAGGCAGTCGTGTGTGTACGCCCCCCACCACACCACAAGCTTCTCCTGGTGTAGAGGAGACCCAAGCTGACCCTTCACATCCAACCCGTGGGAGATGTGAACTTGAGGTTGTGGAATAAGAGTGCCCATCGGAGCTGGCTGCTTGAGTTGGGTAGAAATAGGGAGTGTGGACTGGCTGGGTTAAGCAGAGAGCAAGAGAGGGAGGAGGCAGATGCACAGAGAAAAGCAGAGATGGGAACCTGGGAACCAGAAAACAAATGACAAAGGACAGACAGGTCGACACAGACAGAGGCTGCCTCCTTCTTGCTGGCTTTCCAGTCCCTAATGTCCCTAGGTCCAGGCCTCATGAGAGTTTTCTGTTTCTCACATGAAATCCTCTTTTACTTAAGCTAGCTCCAGTAGGTTATTTTGTAATTAATTAATTAATTTTTTTTTTTGAGACAGAGTCTCACTCTGTCACCCACGCTGGGGTGCAATGGCAGTCTCGGCTCACTGCAACGCCTGGATTCAAGTGATTCTCCTGCCTCAGCCTCCCAAGTAGCTAGGATTGCAGGCGTCCACCACCATGCCTGGCTAATTTTTTGTATTTTTAGTAGAAACGGGGGTTTCACCATGTTGGCCAGGCTGGTCTCAAACTCCTGACCTCAGGTGATCCACCTGCCTCGGCCTCCCAAAATGCTAGGATTACAGGCATGACCCACCATGCCCAGCTTCCAGTAGATTCTGTTACTAATGGTCCAGAGGGAAATGACTGAGACACCACAGCACAGCGGGGATCTGTAGATTTGGTCAGTCACACTGTGAGGCTGATTCCAGTGGCTGTTCGTGGCTGGACCACATTCTCATCCTTAATCCTCTTGGTAAGGACATCCAAGAGGGATATTTTCCCCCACTTTCCGCCCCTGATTCTTGCCTCCCTGATGGCCCTACTTCCTATCTTTGTCCACATGCCTCCCCAGCATCCGGGCCTCCCTGAACCTCCTGTCCTTCTGCCCTGCTGGTCCCTGATGGTAGGCAGCCCCTGTGCTCTGCTTTTCATTCCACTGGGCACTGCTGGAGCCCTGGTGCAGGGCTGATGGTGTCCGCTGAAAAGCCAGGTTGGGCCATACAATCCTGTTACCTGGTCTTAGAGACTTCCCTCTAAGACTGCCCTCCTCTTTCCTACCCAACCATCCACTTGGATGTAGCTTCTGCAAATATGCATCCTCTGCCCTGAACTGTCCCTCATAAAATGTCCCAATGAGCTCTTGTGCACACTTCTCTCTTGCTTCCAGGGGAGGCATAGCCTCCACATCCTTCAACCCCTACCCCTTCTCCACCTGTGCCTTCCATCCTCCCAAGACCTTGGTCCTTTTCTTCCTACTCTCTCTAATCTGTTCACACTGGCTCCACCTCATTGGGGTGACTGATTCTACCCCCAAAGACGGTTCCAGCCCTCGGCCTCTCTCTCTAGCTCCCCACTCTTGTGTTGTGGTTTCCCCTAAGGTTTCCCATAACTTGTCATCAACTTATCTTTGGGGGAATTTTAATGTGTTATATTTGGCTGATGTTTTCTGTAAAGTGTTTGGCTTTCTTTTTTTGGCCAGGTGCGGTGGCTCACACCTGTAATCCCAGCACTTTGGGAGGCTGAGGTGGGCGGATCACAAGGTCAGGAGATCAAGACCATCCTGGTCAACATGGTGAAACCCTGACTCTACTAAAAATACACAAATTAGCTGGGTGTGGTGGCACATGTCTGTAATCCCAGCTACTCGAGAGGCTGAGGCAGGAGAATCGTTTGAACCAGGGAGTTGGAGGTTGCAGTGAGCCGAGAGTGCACACCACTGCACTCCAGCCTGGCGACAGAGTGCGAGACTCCATCTCACCATCAAAAAAAAAAAAAAAAAAAAAAAAAAAAAAAA
>NW_016812144.1:1129878-1136797 GCF_001698545.2 Rhinopithecus bieti | reverse complement strand
AAAAAAAAAAAAAAAAAAAAAAAAAAAAAAAAGTGCTATACTTTGGGAAATGACTCTTAATTTTGATTTCAAAACTTTAACTGACTTATCCCTCTTACTTCATCAGGGCCTTGGTACCTGTGACAGATCAAGTTTGCTTTCAGTCAAGCCCAGCAACTGCTATGCTAGGAAATGTGGGATTGTTATTACACATGCTATTTTATAAGCACATCAGGGCAGCATCTGGATCCTTACTGTGCATCTTTTAGTAACTCACTTCACCTATCTAAGCCTTGGCTTTCCCATCTGTAAAAGGTGGATAATTCCTCCCTCCTGCATTTGTGTGAGATCACGTATTTAGTCCAAACATGGGTAGTGAGGAACTGCTACATGTTGTGAATAAAACATGGATTTTTACCCCTGCTTCAGGCATGAATCAAACAATAATACAGCTATTTAATTACAAACCATGACAATTTGTAGGTGTAGGGAACTATGAAATCGTACATTAGGGGCACCTGGCCTGGCCAAGGAAGACAGGGCTGATTTGAAGGACAAGTAGGAAAGAAGGAGGAGATAACTTCATGGCAAGGCCCTTGAGGTGGGAGAGAACAGACGTGTTGCCCTTTGGCTGAAATCATGCAAGGTTGGAGAGGTCTATGGGAGTTCTGTTATTATCCTAGAACCCCTAGAAAGCACCTAGGGCTTAATAAGGGCAGCAACATTAGCTGGTTATGGTGGTGCATGCCTGTAGTCCCAGCTACCTGGGAGCCAGAGGCAAAAGAATCGCTTGAAACCGGGAGGCGGAGGTTGCAGTGAGCCGAGATCATGCCACTGCACTCCAGCCTGGGCAACAAGAGCGAAACTCCATCTCAAAAAATAAAAAAAATAAGGGCAGCAATGTGATCAGATCTTAGTTTTTAAGAAGCTCACTCTAGCAACAGTACTGAGAATTGCAAAAGTACTTAGGTGAGAGATGACCAGGGTGTTAGCAAGATGTGAATGGGAGAAATTTCTAGAAACTTAACTTCCATGTAGGGCTAATAATCACCAATATTCAGATAAGAAAACAGAAGCTAGTTAACAAGGTTAATTAACATGCCCAACTTCATACACTTAGCATATGGCAGAGTCCATTTTCCTAATCATGACTCAACTGTACCTAGGGTACTGGGGACTATCGTTGCCACAGCTCACAATGTTTCTCACAGTTGTCCTGGGTTCAGGGCCAAGGCCCAAACAGTCCTCCACTATGGGGATCTTAGTAGTTTACCACCCAACCTGGGTCCCCTTTGACTTGCCTGATGATAGTGTTGTTGAAGACCAGAGAGGTTGGAGCTGCAGAAAGCAGCAGAGTTTTACACAACTGTCAACGGAGTAGCCTCGTCGCAGAGAACAGATCCAGAATTTTCCTGGGAAACGCTAACCTGGGGTCAACAGGATCTGAAAACTATAGTCCCTATTGGCCATGAATTGATAGGAAGAAAATTGGTTGGGTGAGATGGCTTACACCTGTAATCCCAGCTCTTTGGGAGGCCGAGGTGGGAAGATTGCTTGAGCTCAGGAGTTCAAGATCAGTCCGGGCAACATAGCAAGACTCCGTATCCATTTTTAAAAATAAATAATAGAAACAAATTTTTTATTTATTTATTTTTTTATTTTTTATTTTTAATTTATTTATTTATTTTTTTTGAGACGGAGTCTCCGCGTCTGTCGCCAGGCTGGAGTGGCAGTGGCCGGATCTCCAGCTCACTGCAAGCGCCGCCTCCCGGTTTTTAGCCATTCTCCTGCCTCAGCCTCCCAAGTAGCTGGGACTACAGGGCCCGCCATCCTGGTCGCACAGGCTAGTTTTTTTGGTATTCTTTTTTCAGTAGAGACGGGGTTTCACCGTGTTAGCCAGGATGGTCTCGATCTCTGAACTCGTGATCCACACCGTCTCGGCCTCCTAATGCTGGGGTTACAGGCTTGAGCCACCCGCGCCCGCCGGCCCAAAATTGTTTTAAAAGAATAAAATCAATCACTTACTCAATGCTTACTGTGTGCTCAGTGCACAAGCATTATTTAAGTACATGTAAGCTCCGGAGGCCATAAAAAAGGAAGTCCTAATGCCCTTATTTCCCAGCTAGGGAATCTGAGGCTCCAGGGAGGGAAAGGAACTTGTCCAAAGTCATATAATGAGTTGCTGACAGAGACAGATGTAGAACCTGAGTATCCGTATTCACATCCAAAGCAGTTTATACAGTACCAAGATGAAATCATTTGACAGTTATGAGGTCAGATATGATGGCTAAATTCTGGGAAAAGTTATCGGTGGACAGGGTACCTCTCTTTTATGAAAGGAGGCTGGAAGACGGAACCTCTTAAAAATCGATTCTAGCCCTGCTCCCTCGGGAACTGCTCCCTTAGTATTTCTTTTTTATTACAAAAGCTTGATAAGCCCAGGACTAAAGGGTCTTGGCTGTCTCAGCAAGACTGTAAAGTGGCTGGGAGAGAGGACCTACGTGCTCATTTGATAAACAAGAAGGGCCGGGACGGCGTTCTCCGAGAAAAGGGTAACAGGAAGGAGTTAAGTCGGGCGCTGTCTGTCCCTGCGAGTCCTCCCAGAGCCTCAGCTCCCAGGTCTCACCTTCTCAAGCGCTGGGAACTCGACTGGTCCCACGCAGCTGACGCGTCTCCCGGTTGCTGGGGAACCAAGCGCCGCGACTTGGTTGCTAAGGGGAAGTCAGCAGGGAGACATCCTGGGTGAAAGTTGACAGATCACGTGACCACATCTCGGGTGGGGAAACACTCCTAACACCAATCAGCCGTAGAGAAAACAAATGTTTCTCCAATCACTACTTTCTATGGGCGGGGGTATTCCTAGATTCACCTCTGTTCCGTCCTTCTATTTGAGTGATTGACTCGTCTTTTGTCCAATAATAGTAAGAATGCTTTAGATTGACCAATATACGGAGGAATCAAAATGCGCAATTTCCTCTTCGGGGGCGGGCCAGGGGAGGTGCCACCACGGCTGACAGGGACTCCGGTGACCTAGCTCGCTCCTCGGCCCAATCGGACGCTGCGGGGTGGGTGGGGGCTTTGCTGACGGAGGTGTAACGGCCAATCGGAGGCGGGCTTTGTAGGTGTCCCCCAATAGAGACGCGGTAAGGGGGCGGGGCCAAGGTCCCGGCGCTCGGCGTTCCAGAGGGTGGGGAGGGGGCAAGTGTCAGTCAGGACGGGAGTCCGGCGGGTTACCGCTGAGACCTCGGTGGCAGACAGGGGGTCCGGGCCGCTGCGTGTTGTCCACCCAAGATGGAGTTCCTCCTGGGGAACCCGTTCAGCACCCCGGTGGGGCAGTGCCTCGGTAAGGCCGCGTGTGGGGCGGGAGGCTGGGCGACCGCGGCGCTGATCCGGCTGGTGAGGACCGCGGGCCTCCGCTGGGCGCCGGTGCCACTTCACGAGCGGGCTGGGCCTCCGCCAGGCGCGGGTGCCACCCCACGAGCGGGCTGGGCATCCTGGTCGTCGGGCCTTCACTGGGCGCCGGTGCCACCTCACGGGCGGGCTGGGCCTCTGCCGGGCGCCCGTGCCACCTCACGGGCGGGCTGGGCATCCTGGTCGTCGGGCCTTCGCCGGGCGCCGGTGCAACCTCACGGGCGGACTGGGCCTCCGCCGGGTGCCGGTGCTATTCCACGGGCTGGCAGGGCATCTGTGTCCTCGGGCCTCCTCCCAGGCACTGGTGCCACCTCACGGGCGCCAGTGCCACTCTGCCAGGAGGCATCCCTGAGGCCCAACTTGAACTCGGAGATGCCCCAGGCTTCCCTGACCATCAGGGCTCAGCCCTTCCTTCCTTTTGCTCCTAGAGGTGGTGCCAACTGCTGGTCTGCTTCCCCAATACCCTTTGGGAGATGCCACTGCATGTGTCTTTATCCAGCCCAGCAGGCTCGCTGCCACTGCCCCAAGGACCTAGTTCTCCCAGACCCTTTGTGGGATGTCACCTTCTTCTCTATCTTTGTTCCTCCTCTTCGGTACCAGCAACCATCAGACTGGGCACCCTCCCAGAAATGCCCCCTGCTCCGGGACTTGCTAATTTGAGCTGCAACTCAGCTGGGCTGTAGGAGGGACTGGGATGGGAGGAGGGGCTCTTGTAGGGTGATTATCTTGGCAGGGGGATGGCATGCCTGCAGTGCCTCCCAGGAAAGAAGGGAGGCTGTGTTATTTAATGATAAGAGCCCTGGTCTGGGAATTACGGAAGCCTGGAATCTAGCAGTGGTTTTGCCAGTGACTCCGTATGACCTTGTGCCCTTTCTGATTTGAAGTTCCTCTGTTAAAGTGTTTGGAGATGAGATGTGGTAGGTCCCTTAAAGTTCTCAAGTTTTGATATTCTTTGTAGTACTCTGCACGTTGACTGTTGCTCCCTCCCCCGCCTCGTATTATATTTACCAAAGCTGAAATCTTTTGTTGGCAATGTAAAGAGAATGTTATTCAGGATTATCTGTTAATCCTACAGAGGGGATGTGGACACCTGGGGACACCAGAGATGGCCAGAATCCTGGATAAGGAAAGCCCAAAGTGTAGGTAAAGGAATACTGAAATGGCCACCATATGGGACTTCCTTAATAAAAAAGCAACTTGCCTTTTCACCCAAGGCAGTGGATTATGCCACTTGATCAGTCAAGAATGCTGATTAATTTGTTTGAAAACTGGGTTCTTCCTGGTTGGTTGAAGGACTGGTAAAACATCTTTTATGAGCCAGGATGTTTGGTGTTCTTACGGGCCTGATTTTGGCAGTAGTGATTTGTTTATTTTCTGCTTTGCTTATGAAATTCTAGCTTACTTTCCAGCCTTTAGTGGGGCCTGTAAACTTATTGAGGTCTCTCCTGTTAGCTAATTAGCATTTAGGAGCCTTTCTTTACTTTCTGGCATAGTATCTTTTTTAATGCATCATGGACCCCAAAAGAGTGTTTTCCCACCTTTTTGACATTTTGTCCCTTGCTGCCCACTGGAGAGTCTCTGAATTTTTACTTCCTTACTTCTTCCTCGTGGCCTTTCTCACTCTCTTCAGGTTCTCTTGCGTGGCAGCCACACTCCAAAAACTAATTTCCAGCCAGTTAATGGAGGGAGCCAGAAAACTTGGGGGAATTATTTTCTTTTCTGTCCCTTTTAAAATAGGAAGCTCTACATTTTTAAAATGACAAGGTAGTAGATGAGGGGTAGAAGTTAAAGGGGATTTAAAATACAAGTATGACCGGGCGCGGTGGCTCATGCCTGTAATCTCAGCACTTTGGGAGGCCAAGGCGGGCAGATCATGAGGTCAGGAGATCGAGACCATTCTGGCGTAATACAGTGAAACCCTATCTCTACTAAAAATACAAAAAAAAAAAAAAAGTTAGCCAGGTGGGGTGGCGTGCACCTGTAGTCCCAGCTACTCAGGAGGCTGAGGCAGGAGAATCGCTTGAACCCCGGAGGCAGAGGTTGCAGTGAGCTGAGATCGTGCCACTGCACTCCAGCCTGGGCAACAGAGTGAGACTCCATCTCAAAAAAACAAACAACAACAACAAAAAAAACCCAAAAACAAATATAAGGGATGTAGGGATATATAGCAAGTGGAAAGAACGTGTTATTTCTGTTAGGAAGACCTGAGTTGAATTTTGACCTGGCCCATTTCTTGGCTGTGTGACCCCAGAAGATTGTGTTGCCTTTCTGAGGTTTAGTTTGTCAGTCTTCTGAGAGAGAGAGAGAGAGAGAGAGAGAGAGAGAGAGAGAGAAAGATTCATATTCACAGAGTGATGTAGTTTAAATGAGATAATATATGAAAACACTTAGCATAGTATCTGGAACATAGTAGAAGCTCAGTAAATTGAAACTGTCACTGTTAATAACAGGATACTTAAGTTAGGGTTGGATTTTCTATCCGGAGAGGGTGTGTGAAACAGCTGGCCCTTCTGTGACCTGTGAAGGAAAAGACCCTACCAGGCCCCAGGGTTCACCATTGCTCGTAAGATGCTTGACTGTAAAGATGATGATGGCTCCCCATTGCCAGGTAGCCAATAGGTCATTTCAGTTCAGGTAAATGATTAATGGACAGAATGAGGTGCTAATGTATATTCTGTACTGTTGTGACAAAGTGTCAAAGTGACTTTCCTGATATTTAGTGTTGTTGGTACTCTTTTAAAAGAACGTGGGAGGTTATGGGGTTGGTGGGAGGGAGGGGGAATACAGAAATAAAATAACAACTACAAAGCTAATGATTAAAAACAGCAGCTGTAGGCTGGTTGTGGTGGCTCATGCCTATAATCCCAGCACTTTGGGAGGCCAAGGTGGTGGATCACTCACGGTCAGGAGTTTGAGACCAGCCTGGCAATATGGTGAAACCCTGTCTCTACTAGTAATATAAAAATGAGCCAGGCATGGTGGTGGGCGCCTGTAATCCTAGCTGTTCAGGAGGCTGAGGCAGGAGAATCGCTTGAACCTGGGAGGCAGAGGTTGCAATGAGCCAAGATTGCGCCACTGCGCTCCAGCCTGGGTGACAGAGTGAGATGAGACTCTGTCTCCAAAAGAAAAAGAAAAAAAAAGAGCTGCTCCGTCTCTGATCCCTGTCCTCAATGGATTTACGGTTTCAGGAGAGAAGGCGGAGATGCATGAAACTATGAGTGGAGTAGACTGTAAGTGCCGAAGGAGTCAGAAAGAATTCAGAAGAGTCTGGGGTGACAGGGACTGGCTTCTTTGAATCTCAGGGCTGTTCATAAAGGATGGGTAGGAACTCCGCATGCAGGATCACTGGGCCTAGGGACAGCTGAATGAGGCAGGGAATGGGGCACGGGCACGTCTGTGAGCCCCAGTCTTAATGGAGCAGAGGTGGCTGTGAGGAGTGGTGGCAAGTAGGGTTTAGCCACAGGATGAAGCCCTGCTCTGGATGGATGGCATCAAAGACTACATTTTTTTTTTTTTTTTTTTTTTTTTT
>NW_016812144.1:1113264-1126420 GCF_001698545.2 Rhinopithecus bieti | reverse complement strand
AAAAAAAAAAAAAAAAAAAAAAAAGTTTAATGTTGTATTCCTATGTACCAAAGACTGAAGTAGGCACTTTATACATCTTGCAGTCATTCGATCCTCACAGCAGTGCTGTGAGGAAGGTACTGTTGTTATCTCCATTTTCACATGGGAACATTAAGACTATGAGAAGGTATGGCACCTACCTAAGGTCACACAGCTAGCAGTGAGGAAGCTAAAGTCTGAAAGCAGCGTTCTGGCTCCAGAGCTGGTATCCTGTCACGCTGTGCTGCCCTCAGCAAGAGTAAAGTGAAGAGGAACACTGTAGGAGGGAAGGAGGAACTCAGGAAAACTCTGAGGAGGTGGTATCTGCTGAGCAGGGCTTTGATGAATGAATAGGATTTGGTTTGTGTAGAAATGGAAAAGGATGTTTGGTTTCTTGGCAGAGACAACTTGAGCAAATGCTGGATGTTAAGGGGTAGGCGGGGTGATGGGATTTATTCTATTTGCCTAGCAAAGGAGAGTGATAGGAGGTGAGACTGGGAAGGGAGGATAAGGCCTGATTGTGTGGAGGGCTTGCTTCATATGTTGGCTAAGTAGTTTGAACTTTTTTTTAGAGGTACTGGGGAGACATGAAAGACTTCTAGGGAGGGGAATAGCATGGAAACATAAATATCATTACAGAGATAGGGAGATTTCTCCTTAGCAGTCACCAGAGGATCATTCTCTCTACCATCAAAGCCCTCTTCTGTGCAGAACTGGGGAGGGAAGGTGGGGGAAGGAGGGGGGAAGTCAGCTGTGGTCAGTGCTGCTTCCTCTGAGGTCAAGGGTAGGGACACTGTCTATGAAGCCCCCTCAGAAACAGAAAGGTGCCAAGGCAGGTTGATGGAGCACTGGGAATAAGTCTAGAGCATTTGTCCTTAATTGCCTAGACAGGTCTTAAAACCCCTGACATCGAAAGTCACGTGGGGCATCAACCTGCTCCTCCTCCTGCTCTGTTTATTGTATACAAGGACAGGAGCTGGCACATTCCCAGGGCTTTTCTAGAGTTATGCCACTGCTTAGGAGTGGGCTATCAGAATATCTAAAATTCTCATATAATTGTGTGGTTTTTGTTTTGTTTTGTTTTGTTTTTTTGAGTCAGGGTCTTGCTTTGTCACCCGGGCTGGAATGCAATAACATGATCGTAGTTACAGCCTCAACCTCCTGGGCTCAAGTGATCCTCCTGTTTCAGCCTCCCAAAGTGCTGGGATTATAGGTTTCAGCCACTGTGCCCAGCCTTTAATTGTGCTTTTTATAAAATGATGTATAACCAGATAGAAAATATGAAAGATATAGAAAAAATACAAAGGAGAAAAACATCTCCACAATGTGCGTCCTTAGAAATTTGTTGAGATGCTTATTTCACATAATGGAATACTTTTGTATTTCCCTCTTCATCTTCTCATGCCTTGAAGAGGTGACATTGTAGAACCACTTTTATCATATTTCTGTATAATCTACATTTATTTATTTATTTACTTGGGATATTAGGAAAGGAAAACGGTGTAAATACATTGCCCAGAGGAGCATCAGTTAAGGTTGTTGCTCTTGAGCTAGCAGGTAAATCACCCAGAAATGTTGAGCTAACCTAGTAGTCTGAAAAGATATAAATAACATTCAGACTTTTTCTGCTGACCCAGCTTGTTGTGGTTAAAAGAGGTGACTTTTAAAACCAGTCTCAGACTTGGTTACATATGTTATTGCTCCCTCCAGTCTTCTTGATTTAGGAGATTATCTGCTTTTCTCCATTCAATCATCAAGCCTGATGCCCATCAGTCCTCACCTCTTCCTACAGGCAGCCTTCCTAGACCACCCTGTTTATGGTGATGAATCTCTTCTCTGAGCTCACAGTGCTTGCTATCCATATCATTCATTTGGTTCTTCCCTTATCTATAAAATAGAAAATATTACTTGTCCTCCAGGTTTTTGTGACGATTAAATGAGATAATGTGCTTAAAATCCCTAGCAAAGTGTCATACAGTCAACTAATATATTTAGACTTCTTGATTCCCTCCCTCCACTGTTACTGTTGTTATTTATCTTGTGTTATTTATCACGTGTTTATTGCCATACCTGCTGAATAAGGCTGGAGCCTCCTCTACTTTCTGGTTCCTTGTGACCTTCACAGCACGTGGTAGAGTATATTCTGCATAGTTGTTCACTCCATAGGTTTCTTTCTGTCACTGGTATTTAGCATCTTTCAAAGCTAACATTACTAGCCATCATTTCCTGGCCCTCACCATGTGCCAGGCACCTTGCTGAGTGCTGTGCATACTTACCTCATTAAAAATTTTTTCCTCTGGAAGCACTGTTAAGTGAGTGACATTATCTTCATCTTACAGGTGAAGAAATAGAGACTTACACGGGTTCAGAAACTTGCCCAAGGTTTCCTGGCTCAAGTAGGCGGAGCTATCCTCTCCAGCTAGGGGCTCTAGCTCCAGCGTTTTTGTTTGTTCATGTTTCCTTTTAGACATCAAGCATGGTCTGTTTCCATTTGGATAAGAAGGAGCCTAAACTGATTTCTTTTTTTTTTTTTTTTTTTTTTTTGAGGCGGAGACTCTCTCTGTCGCCCCGACTGGAGTGCAGTGGCCAGATCTCAGCTCACTGCAAGCTCCGCCTCCCGGGTTTACGCCATTCTCCTGCCTCAGCCTCCCGAGTAGCTGGGACTACAGGCGCCCGCCACCTCGCCCGGCTAGTTTTGTATTTTTTTTTTTAGTGGAGACGGGGTTTCACCGTGTTAGCCAGGATGGTCTCGATCTCCTGACCTCGTGATCCGCCCGTCTCGGCCTCCCAAAGTGCTGGGATTACAGGCTTGAGCCACCGCGCCCGGCACCCAAACTGATTTCAAATGGGAATTCCAGCAAGATAGCATAGTTCCGCCAGTGGGAATGTGGACTCCCATTGCTCTCTCTTTGTTCTTTTCCAGCACTTAGCACTCTTTGTTCTAGATTGGAGTCAGTCCCATCTTTGCTTCTCGATGTGACTGCTTTTGTATGAGTCCAGCAACTGCTAAAACTCAGTTTCCCAATCTGTAAACTGTGGTGGTGAAGGGAGTACAGGAATACTTGCACTGTCACACCTTGCAGGGGTCAAGTGAGTATGTAAAAGCAAAATGTGTTGTGTTATACATCATTTAGACTAAACGTTCCATGAGGGCACCTGTTTCTATTTATTCTTTAAAAAAAAAAACTGTGATAAAATACATATAACAAAATTTTTTTTTTTTTTTTTTTTTTTTTGAGACGGAGTCTCACTCTGTCACCCAGGCTGGAGTGCAGTGGCACGATCTCGGCTCACTGCAACCTCCGCCTCCCAGGTTCAAGCTATTCTCCTGCCTCAGCCTCCCGAGTATCTGGGACTACAGGCGTGCACCACCACACACAGCTAGTTTTTTTGCAATGTTTGTAGAGATGAGGTTTCACCATGTTGGCCAGGTTGGTCTCGATCTCTTGACCTCGTGATCCACCCACCTCGGCCTCCCAAAGTGCTGGCATTATAGGCGTGAGCCATTGCACCAGGCCCAAAATTTACAATTTTAACTGGTTTTAAGTGTGCAGTTCAATGGCATTAAATATATTGACATTGGGCCAGTCGTGGTGGCTCACGCCTATAATCCTGACACCTTGGGAGGCTGAGGTGGGTGGATTGCCTGAGCTCAGGAGTCGAGACCAGCCTGTGCANTTTATTTATTTTTAGACGGAGTCTCACTCTGTCACCCAGGATGGCGTGCAGGGGCACGATCTCGGCTCACTGCAACCTCCGCCTCCCAGGTTCAAGCTATTCTCCTGCCTCAGCCTCCCGAGTATCTGGGACTACAGGCGTGCACCACCACACACAGCTAGTTTTTTTGCAATGTTTGTAGAGATGAGGTTTCACCATGTTGGCCAGGTTGGTCTCGATCTCTTGACCTCGTGATCCACCCACCTCGGCCTCCCAAAGTGCTGGCATTATAGGCGTGAGCCATTGCACCAGGCCCAAAATTTACAATTTTAACTGGTTTTAAGTGTGCAGTTCAATGGCATTAAATATATTGACATTGGGCCAGTCGTGGTGGCTCACGCCTATAATCCTGACACCTTGGGAGGCTGAGGTGGGTGGATTGCCTGAGCTCAGGAGTCGAGACCAGCCTGTGCAACGCTGGTGAAACCCTGTCTCTACTAAAATACAAAAAAATTAGCCAGGCGTGGCGGTGTACGCCTGTAGTCCCAGCTACTCGGGAGGCTGAGGCAGGAGAATTGCTAGAGGTGGAAGTTGCAGTGAGCTGAGATCATGTCACTGCACTCCAGCCTGGGTGACACAGCAAGACTCTGTCCCTAAAAAAAGAAAAAAAAAAATATATATATATATGTATATATTCACATTGTTGTGCAACCATCACCACTAACCATCTCTACAACTCTTCTTGTCTTGCAAAAGTGAAACAATATCTCCCTGTTCCCTCCTCCCCGCAGCCCCTGGCAACTACTGTTTTACTTTGTCACTCTGAATATGACTACTCTAAGAACCTCATATAAGTGGAATCATATAATATTTATTATGAAACCTCATATAAGTGGAATCATACAGTATTTATCCTTTCGTGACTGACTTCACTTGCATAATGTCTTCAAGTTTCATCTCTCTTGGAGCATGTCAAAGTTTCCTTCCTCGTTAAGGCTGTATAATATTCTGTTGTGTGTTTATACCACATTGTGTTTATTCATTCTTCCATTGATGGTCACCTGAGTTGCTTCCACTTTTTGACTATTGTAAATAATGCTGCTATGAACATGAGTGTACAAATATCTATTCATGTCTCTGTTTTCAATTTTTTTTTAATAGACAGGGTCTCCCTCTGTCACCCAGGCTAGAATACAGTGGCATGATCATCGCTCACTGCAGCTTCGAACTTCTGAACTCAAGCAATCCTCCCGCCTTAGCCTCCTGAGTAGCTAGGACTATAGGCATGCACCACCATGCCTAGCTAATTAAAAAAAAAAAATTCTTTTTTTTTGTAGAGACAGGGCTTCCCCATGTATCCCAGACTAGTCTTAACCTCCTGGACTTCTCAGACTCAGGTGATCTCCCATCTTGGCCAAAGTGTTGGGATTACAGGATGTGAACCTCTGCACTTGGTTCATTTTTTTTCTTTATAGCAGCCATCCTCATGGGTATGAATTGGTGTCTCATTGTGGTTTTGATTTGCGTTTTCTTCATGATTAGTGATATTGAGCATCTTTTCATGTGCTTATTGGCCATTTGTATATCTTCTTTGGAGAAATGGCTGATCAAATCCTTTGCCTAGTTTTTAATTGGGTTTTGTTGTTGTTTGGTTTTAGGAGTTCTCTATATATTCTGGATATTAATCTCTTATCAGATATGTGATTAACAAATATTTTCTCCCATTCTGTGGGTTGCCTTTTATATTCTGTTGATAGTGTCCTTTAATGCACAGAAGTTTTAAGTCCAGTTTCTCTGGTTTTTTCTTTTGTTGCTTGTACCTTCTGTGTCATGCCCTTATCTTTCAGTAGAATCTAACACAATGCCTTGAAGATAAGGATGGTGCTATTAGTAGCAGTCAGACTGTCTCTCCTCACTAGGTACTGGGTTATGTAGTTTACATGCATTCTTTTCTTTAATTCCCACAACAATTCTGTAAGGCAGGTATTATCACTCTTTTTTTTTTTTTTTTTTTTTGAGACAGAGTCTTACTGTGTCACCCAGGCCTATCAGTCATATTTTAAAAGACTAGAAAACTAAGGCTTAGAGGTGAAATACCAGCTGGGCTCAATGTCTCATGCCTGTAATCCTAGTATTCTGGGCAGCCAAGATGGGAGGATTGCTCGAGCTTAGGAGTTCGAGACCAGTCTGGGCAACATGGCAAAACTCCGTCCCTACAAAAAATACAAAAATTAGCTGGGCATGGTAGTGTGTACCTGTAGTCCCAGCTACTTGGGAAGCTGAGGTGGGAGGATGGCATGAGCCCAGGAGGCAGAGGTTGCTGTGAGCTGAGTTTGTGCCACTACACTCCAGTTTGGGTGACAGAGCCAGATCCTGTCTCAAAACAAAAAAAAAGTCAAGTACCCTCCTCAAGATCTGTGTAGTATCAGTGGCAGAGCAGGGATTTCAACTCAGGTCTGTGGGCAGCAGAGCCGGTGCTCTTAACCACTAAACCAGAGAGCTTAGTATTGTCTGTGGGATTGAGTGAATGAATGCCTGAATGAAATTGGTAGCTGAAAAATCTAGTAATAGTTGTCTTAATCCAGACCTTCGCTAGTATTGTAAATTATGTACTCCGTTTCAGTTCTCCTCCTGTAACTCAGTGTACAAGTGTCCTCTTCATACCAGCAAATTTTCTGAGAATTTCCTCAAAGGATATGCTTTCTTACATCCTCACTGAGGCACTTCTTAGTAATGGAAGACCTGTGTATTCTACTTTTTCTTTGGATTTGCTTTAGAACTACAGTGTTGGATGGAGGAAAAGAGGGAATTTAAACAGATGCTAAGTTGTCTAACTGACCCACTTGCTTTTAAGACATTACCAGCTGCTCTTTTAATCATTTATGAAGCATAAGCCTTGTAGTCTGGGAGGCACGTCAAAAATTCTGCTTTGGGTTTTGGTTTAAAATTGAGTGTAATAGAGAGAGACTGAGTCTTTCATCTCAGAGAATTGGGCTGTCTTTGAGAGCTGGGGACAAGAACTGGGTCCTGTAATAGGACACTGTGGAGTTTTTTTTGCTGCTTCTCAAAGGAGAAATCACACAGATTTCTGGCACGTCATTAGTCGAAATAGGAAACGAGGCCTGAGAAATGATGTTGCTTGGGGTTTGAAAGCTGAATTTGCTAGTGGCTTCCAGAGAGTGAGAGTCTCCTATGCTAACTGTGGAAATTCTTAAACCAGCAATTCAAAGAATCAGAAGTCTCTAGTTGGAAGGGTCTTAGTGGTATTTGGTCCAACCCTCTCATTTTTAGAGGTGTGGAAACAAGCCCAGAGAGGGTATCTGTGATGTATGACATTTCTGACAGCAAATGTGCAGGGATTTTTTTGGTTTTGGTTTTTGTTTTTTTCTGATATCAACTGGATGGCCTACAATTGAATTCAGTTCTGACACCAACTACCTGGAGCTGGTGCAGACCCCAGAGGTTAAGGGCTCAGTCCCACAAGACTGCCCCCACTTCACATGCCAGTCACAAGTTCCTGGTTACCGTCTGTACTTGCCATGACCGGCTATAAATTGGGGATTCCCATGTTGCCTTCCCTGTGTTTGATCATATGCTTGAATGGCTCACAAAACTCAGGAGAACACTTTACTTACATTTTCGAGACAAAGGATACAACTCAGAAACAGCCAAATGGAAGAGATTCATTGGGCAAGGTGTGGGGAAGGGGCAGAGAACTTCTGTGCCAGCCTCCCAGCACCTTTATGTGTTCTACCTGCAAGTTCTTTGAACCCCACTGTTTAGGGGTTTTAATGGAGGTTTCATTATATGGGAATGAGTGATTAAATCTGGCCATTGGTAAGTAACTCAACCTCCAGTCCCTCTTTAACTCAACCTTCAGTCCCTCTCCCCTCTCCGGAGGTAAGGTGGGATGGGGGTATGGCTAAAAGTTCCAACACTGAATTGTACCTTGGTCTTTCTGGCCAGGGAGCCCTAGCCCTTAGGAATCTTATTAGCATACAAAAGACACTTATCTCTCAGGAGATTCCAGGGGTTTTGGGTGAGGTGTGCCAAGAACCTGGACAAAGACCAAATATATATTTCTTATTGTAGGAGACTTGCCAAGGTTCCACAGTGAGTCAGTTTTATGACTCTTACATGTCTTCCTACTTAGCTCCCAGCCTCTTGCCAGTCATTTAGATATTTGTATATGGGCAGGGAGGGTAAGCATGGAGTAGTAAGTCTGTCATTTTAATGGAGTGGAAATTTTCAACTCAGTCTCATGAAGGTAAATACATTTTACTGTTTGAAAGTAATCTCCTGATTTAGACTGGGCTTGGTCAGGGATACTATTTAGCTATAGATTTGATGGTTTAAATGAAATTAGTTCATAAAATCACCGATGGTCTTCTGTTTTATCTATTTTTTCTGGCACTGGTTCAGACCAGAGAAACCAATCCCAGGCTAGAACTGGGAAAGTCTGGGACTGTTCACTGCTCTACTGCTGATTTGCTGTGAGACTTTGGGTGGGACATGTCCTGTCGGTTTACTCATTTGAAGAGTTTGTTCGTTCGTTTGTTTGTTTTGAAGAACAGGGTTTGAACAAGCTTTCCAAGTTCATTTCAGACCTAAAGCTTAAGGCCCAAATCAAAGTGACTTTTAGTTTTCTTTTCTTTTTTTTTTTTTTTTTGAGATGGAATCTTGCTCTGTCTCCCAGGCTGGAGTGCAGTGACATAATCTTGGCTCACTACAAGCTCCGCCTCCCGGGTTCATGCCATTGTCCTGCCTCAGCCTCCCGAGTAGCTGGGACCACAGGCACCTGCCACCACTCCCGGCTAATTTTTGTATTTTTAATAGAGACGGGATTTCACCGTGTTAGCCAGGATGGTCTCAATCTCCTGACCTTGTGATCCAACCACCTCGGCCTCCCAAAGTGCTGGGATTACAGGCATGAGCCACCGCACCCGGCCTAGTTTTTCTCAAGACTTACAGCTTTCCATAGGAGACTGTACATACCTATGAATCGTGTGTGTGTGTGTGTGTGTGTAGCCTGTGATACGTGTGTAAGTACATACACACATGTAAATACATGCATATTTTATATAAATATACTTTATACTTTATATATAATATATTTTGTGTAAATATATATATATATTTGCCTTCTAACGATTTTCATTGAGGTAGTTTACTTGTAGTAAAATGCATACATCTTGTTAGAGTTTTGACACATGCATACATGTTGTCACCTTACCCCATGAAGATACACACTGTCAGCCTCACCCCAGAAAGCTCCCTGAGGTACCTTCCCAGTTAATCCTCTCCTCCAACATACTGGAGAGGGAACCACTGATCTTTTATCTGTTCTAGAAGTTCATGAGTGGAGTCATACAGTATATGCTCTTTTGTGTTGAATCCCAGTGATATTTCAAAGAGAATCATATGTATTATTTTCTCTACCTGCCATTTTGAAAGGTTGTGTAAGGGAGTAGTGAATCATGCCTATAATCCCAGCACTTTGGGAGGCTGAGGCAGGAGGATTGCTTGAGGCCAGAAATTTGAGACTCACCTGGGCAACATAGCAAGACCCTATTTCTACAAAAAATTTAAAAATTATCTGGGTGTGGTGGTGCTACTCCCTGTAGTCCTAGCTACTTTGGAGGCTGAGGCAAGAGGATTGCTTGAGCCCAGGAGTTGGAGACTGCAGTGAGCTGTGATTGTGCCACTGTACTCTAGCCTGGGTGACAGAGCAAGACTCCATCTCTTAAAAAACAACAAAAAAGAGGCCAGGCACGGTGGCTCATGCCTGTAATCCCAGCACTTTGGGAGGCCGAGGCGGGAACATCACAAGGTCAGGAGATTAAGACCATCCTGGCCAATATGGTGAAACTCCATTTCTACTAAAAATACAAAAAATTTAGCTGGGCATGGTGGCGCATGCCTATAATCCCGGCTACTTGGGAGGCTGAGGCAGGAGAATCGCTTGAATCCAGAAGGCAGAGGTTGTGGTGAGCAGAGATCTCGCCACTGCACTCCAACCTGGTGACAGAGCAAGACTCTGTCTCAAAAAAAAAAAAAAAGAAGGTTATGTAGTCTGGGGTCTTGCCGTTCCCACTAGCTGCTGTGGTTTGAGAAGTGAGGGCCCTCTGCCAGTGGCTACCATATTGTCTGCTGAATATGATGGAAGAGGTGGAGAGAACAGCTTGATTTCCAGATTCTAGGTTGAGTTTGTTTCTATAATTGTTGGTGTCACAGTCTTCTCACTTGTCAGCTGGGCAAATCGGATCCATCAGCAGATGAGAGACTAACTCTGACACCCGAAAATGTCACTTGTGATGGCACATTTCTGACAAGGTGCCCATGAAATGCAATCATTTCAATTTCATAAATGCTTTTTGAACGTAAAGACATTGCTGTAGGGTGAGCAACAGCAAAAGAAAGGGAGGTCAGGAAGGGGCTGAGCAAATGGATGGAGGAGCCACACTGTGCCATGGAGGTTCTGGGACCTCTCTTGGCCTTAGAGCGTAGTATCTGTGTGAGAGTTTTTTTTTTTTTTTTTTTTTCCCATAATGTCTTTAGCATGTGTTTGCTCTTCTCAGTTTTCTCCTCCTCTAACTTAGTCCAGCCCTTGGTCATGCCTGGACCATTGCTTGAGGCCGTGAGTTAGACCAGTTCGGTACCACCCAGCTGGTCTTCTTCTTTCTATTCTCCCTCCCTTTCTACACTCTGGAACCTCCCAAAACTTTGGACAACTCTACCAGAAAATTTCTGAAACTCCCCATCTCCTTTAGAATGATTTATAAACAGGGCCGGGCGCAGTGGCTCACACTTGTAATCCCAGCACTTTGGGAGGCTGAGGTGGGTGGATCACCTGAGGTCAGTAGTTCGAGACCAGCCTGGCCAACATGGCGAAACCCCGTCTCTACTAAAAATACAAAAATTAGCAGGACGTATGGTAGGTGCCTGTAATCCCAGCTACTGGAGAGACTGAGACAGGAGACTCGCTTGAACCCGGGAGGCGGAGGTTGCAGTGAACCGAGATCGCACCATTGCACTCTAGACTGGGCAACAAGAGCGAAACTCCATCACAAAAAAAAAAAAATAAAGAATGATTTATGAATGTAGCCTGGTGTTCAAGGCCTTCACTGACTGGGCTTCTTCCCGTCTTTTCTCTTACCAAGGTCTCTACTCACTTTGCTGTTCCCACCCCTCCTCTTCTGTGCTCAGCATGGTCTTTAGCCCTGCAAGGCATCCCTTCTTGCTCATGGTTTAGACCCATATATCCTTTGAAACCTAACCTAGATCTTCCCACTGCCACAAAGCTGGCCCAGAAGCATCTGAACTGCAGTGGCACTTATAACTTATATGTATTTAATAATTATCTGACTATTTAAATGCACTATGTTGAGTCAGGTGGGATTTTGAATTCAAAGATGAACAATGCCTGCCCTGTCCTATGCCTGTCCTGCGAGCAGCTAACTGTACAGGGTACAAGGGAAGGCATCCTTGTGTGACTTGGAAGAAGAGACAAGGCAATGAACATGCATAGAGCACCTGCTTGTGCAGGGGACTGTGCTGTGTTCTTTCTAGATTTTATCTCATTTAACCCTCTTGACTTTGTGAGCTGGCATTTTTACCTGTGTTGTGACTTTCCCAGAATCACACAACCAACAGGATTGAAGCCCAGTGAGGCCCACAACACACCCTGTGTGCTCCCCCAACCCATGTGTCTTCATGTGTGTTGGGCTGGCGGGGGCAGGTCAGTGAGGTCAGCTGTGGGCTGTTTCCACACCCCATCCATGTGCATGCTGTGGGGCATAGGTTTCCTCCTGGGTTAGGAACCAGGTGATGCTTAAAGCTCTGTTCCCATGGTAATGCCTGTTTGGGATCTGCTTCTTAAACAGTTGGTGACGCCTTTTGCAGGGACAGTGATTCTCTGTCCTCCTGAGGTGGGGAAAGTGATCCGGGGCACTCCTGCTTGTCTTCAGCACCTTCCAGGAATACTGCAGCAACCAAACTGCTGCTTCCTGATTATTTGATGCTCAAGGGCAAGAATGACTCTCTGCAGTCTTTTGTTTTTATTGTGGTAAAATACACATAAGATAAAATTTACCTTTATTTATTTATTTATATTTTTTTGAGACAGAGTCTCATTCTGTTGCCCAGGCTGGAGTGCAGTGACAAGATCTCGGCTCACTGTAACCTCTGCCTCCCCAGTTCAAGCAGTTCTCCTGCCTCAGCCTCCTGAGTAGCTGGAATTACAGATGCGACCACCACGCCTGGCTAATTTTTGTATTTTTTTTTTTGTAGAGACAGGGTTTCACTATGTAGGACAGGCGGATCTCAAACTCCTGGCCTCAAGTGATCTGCCCACCTCAGCCTCCCAAAGTGCTGGGATTACAGATGTGAGCCCCCATGCCCAGCCTCATCTTAACCATTTTTAAATGTGCTGTTCAGTGGCATTAAGTACGTTCATGCTGTTGTGCAATTATCACCACTGTTCATCCTCAAGATTTTTTTAAATCTTCCCTGACACTCCAAACCCATTAAACATGAATGCCCCATTCCCCACTACTCCCAGCCCCTGGCAACCACCATTCCACTCTCTGTCTCTGTGCTTCGACTCTCTAGGAACCCCGTGTAAGTGGGATCATACAATATTTGTCTTTTTGTGACTGGCTTATTTCACTCGGCATGATGTCCTCAAGGTTCATCCACACTGGAGCATGTGTGGGCATCTCCTTCCTTTTGAAAGCTGAATCATATTCCATTGTATAGATAGACCACATTTTATTTATCTCTTCATCCACCGAGGGACACTTGGGTTGTTTCCACTTTTTGCCTATTATGAATAATACTGCTATGAACATGGGAATACAAATATCTGTTCAAGCCCCTGTGTTTGATTATTTTTCTTTCCCTTTCTTTCTTTCCCTTCCTTCCTTCCTTGCTTCCTTCCTTCTTTCCTTCCTTTCCTTCCTTTCCTTTCTTCCTTTCCTTTTCCTTTTCTCCTTACTTCCTCCCTTCCTTCCTTCCTTCCTTCCTTCCTTCCTTCTTTCTTTTTTTTTTTTTTTTTTAAGACGGAGTCTCGCTCTGTCGCCCAGGCTGGAGTGCAGTGGCCGGATCTCAGCTCACTGCAAGCTCCGCCTCGCGGGTTCACGCCATTCTCCTGCCTCAGCCTCCCGGGGAGCTGGGACTACAGGCGCCCGCCACCTCGCCCGGCTAGTTTTTTCCTAGTGTTTAGTAGAGACGGGGTTTCACCATGTTAGCCAGGATGGTCTCGATTTCCTGACCTCGTGATCCACCCGTCTCGGCCTCCCAAAGTGCTGGGATTACAGGCTTGAGCCACCGCGCCCGGCCTCCTTCCTTCTTTCTTTCCTTCCCTTTCTTCCTTTCCTTTTCCTTTTCTCCTTCCTTCCTTCCTTCTTTCCTTTCTTCCTTTCCTTTTTCTTTTCTCCTTCCTTCCTTTCTTCCTTCCTTCCTCTTTTTTTTTTTTTTTTTT
>NW_016812144.1:1110217-1111822 GCF_001698545.2 Rhinopithecus bieti | reverse complement strand
TTTTTTTTTTGAGATGGAGCCTTGCTCTGTCGCCCAGGCTGGAGTGCAGTGTTGCGATCTCAGCTCACTGCAAGCTCCACCTCCCGGGTTCCGCCATTCCCCTGCCTCAGCCTCCTGAGTAGCTGGGACTATAGGCGCCTGCCACCATGCCCGGCTAATTTTTTGTATTTTTAGTAGAGACAGAGTTTCACTGTGTTTGCCAGGATGGTCTCGATCTCCCGACCTCATGATCCGCCTGCCTCGGCCTCCCAAAGTGCTGGGATTACAGGCGTGAGCCACCGCGCCCGGCCTCCTTCCTCTCTTTCTTCCTTCCCTCCCTCCCTCCCTCCTTTCTTCCTTTCTTCCTTTCTTCCTTTCTTTCTTTCTTTTCTTTTTCTCTTTCTTTCCTTTCCTTTCCTTTCCTTCTTTTCCATTCTTTCCTTTCTTTCTCTTTTCTTTCTTTTTCTTTCCCAGTCTTGCTCTATCACCTAGACTGGAATACAGTGGTACAGTCACAGCTCACTGCAGCTTTGACCTTCCAGGCTCGGAGAATCCTCCCACCTCAACCTCCTAAGTAGCTAGGACTAAGACCACAGGTGCATGCCACCACCCCCGGCTAATTTTTTTATTTTTAATTTTTATTTATTTATTTATTTATTTTTAGACACAAGGTCTTATTATGTTGCCCACTCTGGTTTCAAACTCTTGGGTTCAAGAACTCCTCCCTCAGCCTCCCAAAGTGCTGGGATCACAGGCATGAGCCACTGTACCCAGGCTCTGTTTTCAATTCTTTTGGGTGTGTACCCAGAATTGGGATTGCTGGATGATACGATAATTCGACATTTAACTTTTTGAGAAGCTACCGTACTGTTCTTCACAGCAGCTGCACCTTTCTGTATCCCCACCAGCGTTGCATAGGTTTCCAATTTCTCCACACTTTTGCCAACATTTGTTATTTTCTATTTTTTTAATGGTAGCCATTCTAACAGGTGTGAGGTGGTTGCATACTTTTTTGGGGGGGGAATGTTATGAAGCACCCACAACCTCCTTAACTCTTAAGTAGCTTCCCCACCACCACTATAGGCTATGATGGGACTTCTGGGAGGCCATGCCCAACAGAGTGGTCTCCACCCCTTCATCAGCCTTCCTTCTGTCCCTTGGTGGAGCTCTGGGGCAGGTACTATTAATTTAACTCAAGGATGTGTCTTTGGAGGAAGATAGTTATGTGTTGTTCTTCAGCATTTCATATTGCTAGATAGTGTTGTATGGTTGTTATACAAAATTGCACCAGGCGTGGTGACTCACGCCTGTAATCCCAGCACTTTGGGAGGCCGAGGCGGGTGGATCACCTGAGGTCGGGAGTTCAAGACCAGCCTGACCAACATGGAGAAACCCTGTCTCTACTAAAAATACAAATTAGCCAGGCCTGGTGGCACATGCCTGTAATCCCAGCTACTCGGGAGGCTGAGGCAGGAGAATCGCTTGAACCGAGGAGGCGGAGGTTGTGGTGAGCCGAGATCACACCATTGCACTCCAGCCTGGGCAAAAAGAGCGAAACTACGTCTCAAAAAAAAAAAAAAAAAAAAAATTAATTTTTTGGTTTTTTTAAATTTTAATTTTTTTTAA
>NW_016812144.1:1044053-1108662 GCF_001698545.2 Rhinopithecus bieti | reverse complement strand
AAAAAAAAAAAAAAAAAAAAAAAAAAAAAAAAAAAAAAAATTAGAAAATAAAGAAGCACTTATTATATAAAGAGCAAGCCCTTAATTTCTCAGCCCAACTAGGCTCCCCAGAGGTAATGCCTGGTGGCTGCTTAGTGTGTGACCCTTGTTCCATGAAGTTTCTTTTATATAAAGGGGATCCTACTGTAGGCTTCATTTTACAGCTCGCTTTTGTACATTTTGGAGACCTTTCCATGGCAGCATATTTAGATCTATCTCATTGTGCAAAGCATTCTACAGAATGGATGTACAGTTTATATAGCCATCTTCCTCCTGGTGGGCAGTGGCTTTCTTGTCCTTATAAATAATACTGGAACAGCATATCTTTGTGTACTTCTACATTTGTATAGTTTAGATTCCTAGGGACAAAAAGCTCATGTCAGACTATAAGAGCTTTGGAAATTTTGATGGAGACTGCCAAATTGCCCTCTAACTGAGCCCCTCACCAACAGAGCCTGAGTGACTCTTTGCCCTGCACTCTCATCAATATTAGGTGTCTTTTAATTTCTACACATCTGAGGAGGGGAAAAGGCATTTGGTTGTTGGTCCACATTGTCTAATGGAAAACCACCCTTAAGACATGTGGATGAAAGTTGCCTTCGGCTAACTTCCTTCCTAAGCAGCATGTCCCCATGAAAATGCAGAGGTAGGGAATGCCTGCTGCTAGAGCTGCCGAGACTCGTTCCTCCTGCATCCTTGGCCTCCCCTTGCCCTGTAAAAAGGCCATGCAGGACCTTTACATTTCTTGAAAGGTTTTTTGCTAAGAACTCTTTGGTCACCATTCTTCAGTTAATTTTCATATAGTTTTTATTCATTTGCCTTACCTGTCTGCTACTCCTGAGGAAACCAAATTTTTCTGTTGCCACTCCAGGGTAGCAACCTTTTATGCGCAAACTCAAATTCCCTGTATTTTACTGGTGACACACGAGGCTTGAGAATCTGTAGTGTCTTCCCAAGTACTAAATGTTCTTCCTTTTTGTCTCTAACCCAGTCAGATAAAGTGAGATCAGGCATGTTGTATATCCTTTAATTCTGGTCAACAGAGAAGTACGATTCTGTTTCCTCTAAATCTGATGAACGTTCTCAGAGACTGGATCTCAGATCTGGTCCTTGCCAGAGTTAGGAAAGGGGTGGATGGGCAAGGGAACTGCCGTCTACTGGGTACTGGCCATTTTCCTCGCAGCTCCCCAAGGAAATGGGTATTATTATCTAGGATTTATGGATAAGGCTGATTCACATCCCAGAAGCCTCTCAGGGAGTAGGTAGCAGAACCAAAACTTGAACAGGTCTGCCCCACACTAAAGCCCTTACCTGCCTTGTTAGGTTGGCTCCAGGTAGATCCCTGGAGACATCTTCCCAGGGATCCTCTCCCTAGGGGGGAAGATGAAACAGCACCACCTTCCTGGTAGGTCCTCCCTGCCCATGGGCCACCAGAAAGATGAAACTGCAGTGTCTGCTCTTTCTTTTCCCTGTACACCAAGGCCCTGGCCTAGGTTTTCCCAGATCTTGCAGTTTCCATTCTCCTAGGGACTACCTTCATGGTTTTCCCTTATCTACAAGCCACCACAGATTTTCTGTGTATTGACTCACTTTTTTTACTTGGGCACATTTTCTTTTAAAAGGCTTCTGTAACTCTCAATTGAAAAGTAGTTTCATTTGGCATTAATCTAAAGTAACACAAAAACTAAAATAAATAAATACATTGAAATCAAAGCAAGTTTCTACTAGCAGGATCCTGTTGCCTGCCTAAGAGTCCCTGCCACTCATTAGAATGGGAGCATACAAAGTATTGGAACAGCAACCAGGTGCAGTGGCACGCTACTTAAGTCCAGGAGCTCAAGGCCGGCCTGGGTAACATAGCATGATCCTGTCCCTTAAAAAAAAAGAGAGAGAGAGGCTAGGGGCAGTGGCTCACACCTGTAACACCAGCATTTTGGAAGGCTAAGGGAGGTGGATCACTTTAGGTCAAGAGTTCAAGACAAGCCTGGCCAACATGGTGAAACCCTGTCTCTACTAAAAATACAAAAAAAGATGCTGGGTGTGGTGGTGCATGCCTGTAATCCCAGCTACTCAGGAGACTGAGGCACAAGAATTGTTTGAGCCCAGGAGGAGGAGGTTGCAGTGGGCCGAGATGGTACCACTCCACTCCAGCCTGGGCGACAGAATGATACTCCATCTCAAAAAATAAAAATAGGCCGGGCACAGTGGCTCATGCCTGTAATCCCAGCACTTTGGGAGGCCGAGGCAGGTGGATCACGAGGTCAGGAGATCAAGACCATCCTGGTGAACACAGTGAAACCCCATCTCTACTAAAATACAAAAAAACAATTAGCTGGGCCTGGTGGTGGGCACCTGTAGTCCCAGCTACTTGGGAGGCTGAGGCAGGAGAATGGTGTAAACCTGGGAGGCAGAGCTTGCAGTGAGCCGAGATTGCGCCACTGCACCCCGGCCTGGGTGACAGAGCAAGACTGTCTCAAAAATAAATAAAATAAAAATAAAAAATAAAAAGAGAGGGAACAGATTCAGTGTTATAGCATTGCCCTGGCCCACCTAAACTTGCCCACTGGTGATCTGCAGGCCACTCTCTGGGGGGTGCTTTTCTAGCTTCTGGTCACTTGACTGTGCACCTTTTCAGGACACACCACCAGCCTTCTGGCCTTTGCATCTGTCCTTCCCTCCCCAGGATGGCTGTCTCCTCTGCTTCTTGCTTATGTGGGAGATTCTGCTCCTGCAAGGTGAGGCTTGGATGCCACATTTATTGAGACATGTCTTCTGACCAGAGAGCCACTGTCTTCACCCCAGGTGCCCTGATGACTCCCTGTGAAATTTTTTCATGTAGCCACCCTGGCACAGGTCAGATTGTAGCATTGGCGTGGGGCGGTATTTATCTTGTAAGATTCTAGCTGCTGGAAGGGGCACTTTGTAACATTTATTCTCCTGATCCAGTTGGGCCTCCTTGAAGGCTGAGACAGGCTCTTGTCAGAGATGAAGCCTTGTGATGTGGCATTGTCTGCACCGGGCCCCATGCCCTATGCTTTGCTGTGCTAGATGTTCAGTAACGTCGCTGACGGTGAGCTGGGTTTTCCTGGCACGATTTCCACACTGTTGTTTCCCATTGGAGAGCATCATCTGGGCCTGGGAAAAGGTGGAGGCGGAGACCCTTAATGGCAGGTGGCAAGAATAGATATGTTTGGGGTAAAAGGCTCCTGTGTGAGAAATGCATGGCATGAAGCCCACATGGAGGGTCCCTGAGAACATTCAGTCAAGGTGTCCCTGACCTGCGTTCACCACGTGGCTCCAGTTCCCCATTCTCTGGTCTGTGGGACAGTCACTCCTTATGTGGCCCTTTCTGGCATTTTGACCCCTGCTTGGCACTCTCACTTTTTGACTTTGCCCAATACTTACTCTGAGCAGCCCCAGCTCTGTACTCCAACTCTTTCCCCCCACCCCTCACAGGATCAGCACAGATCAGGGGGGCCTTTGATCCATCAGGTAGTAGGAGGGAGGCTGGGTGTGAAGAGTGTGGGGCTGATAGGGAAGGGAGAAGCAAGCCCTTCCTAGGACCCCTGCCTCTCTCTGTGCACTCTGCCGATCTCACTCTTAGCAGTGGGGGTGTGGACTGAAGGCAGAGCTGCAGGGCTGCTCAGCAAGGCTGTGCTCTGGGGCTGCTTCCACTCTAAGAAAGGGGCACTTTTTTTTTGTTTGTTTGTTTGAGATCAAGTCTCGTTCTGTCACCCAGGCTGGAGTTCAGTGGCATGATCCCAGCTCACTGCAACCTCCGCCTCCCAGGTTCAAGCCATTCTCCTGCCTCAGCCTCCCGAGTAGCTAGGATTACAGATGTGTGCCACCACACCCGGCTGATTTTTGTTTTGTATTTTTAGTAGAGATGGGGTTTCACCATGTTGGCCAAGCTGGTCTCGAACCTGGCCTCAAGTGATCTGCCTGCCTCACCTCCCAAAGTGCTGGGATTACAGGTGTGAGCCATCACACCTGACCAAGGGGGCACCTTTTTTGATTGTACAGAAGTGCCATATGGGCTAGCAGCAGCTCTGAAGGGCTGTTGCCCTCCCCAGCTGTACTTGACACTCTCTCCAAGGTAGGGACTAGGGCATATTTATCTTGGTATCAAGAGTACCCAATACAGCAGGTCTCAGTGAAAGGTTGATAAACAGAATTTAGTACACTTGGTCTTTCAAAATGAAACTATTTGACTGAGGAACTTAATGAAAGACAAATATAGTATCATGATACAGTCACTTAATGTCTCTGAGCCTTGGTTTCCTCAATTATGACTAATATATATCTCTTAGAATTGTTTAATGTTCAAATTGGATAATGCATGTAAAGCACTTGACTCATTAATTTTCTTTTCCTCCATCAAAAATATTTCTGAAATGAGTGGATTCTGAATTTGGACTGTAACCAGATGTATTCTGGAAAGAGTATGTATTTTTTAAAAAATAAAACAAAGATTTTATTTGTTTATTTTAACAGTGTGACCCCTCATGCTACCAAAAAAAAAAAAATGAATACAACTTATTGTACTTTCTGGAAAGAACAAAATCTTTGAAATCAGACAGACTTCATCACTTTGAGTTCCAGCTCTACTAACCTCTTTGAGCCTGAGCTTCCTCATCTGTAAAATGAGAATAGAAGTCCTGTTTTTAAAAGTATGTGTCGGGGCATTAAATGAGACGTTTGCTAGGGCTACCATAACAAAATACCACAGACTGGAAGGCTTAACCGAATTTATTTTCTCATACTTCTGGAGGCTGAAAATCCAAGATCAGGGTGCATGCAGGTTTGGCTTCTTCGGAAGCCTCTCTCCTTGGCTTGCCGACAGCTACTTTCTTGCTGTGTCCTCACATGGTCATTCCTTTGTGCATGCATGATTGGATTAGGGCCCCATTTAAACTTAATCACCTCTTTAGAGAGCCTGTCTCCAAATTCAGTCAGTCATATTGTGAGGTACTGGTGCTTAGGGCTTCAACATGTGAACTTGAGGATGGCACAATTTAGCCTACAATATTTGCGAAACAGAAAGCTCACTGGCCTGGGCACGGTGGCTCATGTCTGTAATCTCAGCACTTTCGGAGGCTGAGACAGCAGGATCAGTTGACCCAGTGAGTTCAATACCAGCCTGGGCAATATCGTGAGACCCTCCCACCATATAAAACTGAGAAGCTTACTGGATGGTAGTAGCTCTTCCTATTTAAATCCCAGTTCCAGTGTTCTTTCCTGTTCCTTGCTGAAGATTGTATTTACTGTGTGGGATTGTCCTGAGGGCTGATATTACTAGTCAGTACTTTCCTAACCCTGAGACACTTCTGTTAAAATTAGATCAATACTTAGGTTGGCACGGTGGCTCACGCCTATAATCCTAGCACTTTGGGAGGCTGAGGTGGGCAGATCACTTGAGGTCAGGAGGTGGAGACCAGCCTGGCCAACGTGGTAAAACTCCATCTCTACTAAAAATACAAAAATTAGCCAGGCATGGTGTCACATCCCTGTAGTCCCAGCTACTTGGGAGGCTGAGGCAGGAGAATGGCATGAACCTGGGAGGCAGAGGTTGCAGTGAGCCAAGATGGTGCCATTGCACTCCAGCCTGGGCAATAGAGTGAGACTCCGTCTTAAAAAAAAAAAAAAATAAGGCCGGGCGCGGTGGCTCACGCCTGTAATCTCAGCACTTTGGGAGGCCGAGGCAGGCGGATCATGAGGTCAGGAGATCGAGACCATCCTGGCTAAGAAGGTGAAACCCCGTCTCTACTAAAAATACAAAAAATTAGCTGGGCGTGGTGGTGGGCGCCTGTAGTCCCAGCTACTCGGGAGGCTGAGGCAGGAGAATGGCGTGAACCCAGGAGGCGGAGCTTGCAGTGAGCCGAGATCATGCCACTGCACTCCAGCCTGGGAGACAGAGGGAGACTCCGTCTCAAAACAAAAATATTAGATCAATACTTAGACCGTTATAATGAGCTGATGTTTAGAGAGCAAAACAGGCCTCCTGCAGCCTCTGCACCCATTATCCTAGCTTAGGGTCAGTAACTTGTGGTTTAGCAAACAGGCTTAACTTTATAATGTTAGCAAAGGATTAAGTTTTAAATATATCAGAATCAAGATGGGAAAGAAACCTAACAAAATGCTAATAAAAAATGGAATTGGGTAAAAATATTATGCTTCATGAAAGCAGACACAAACAGCTATATATATGACTGCATTTATAGGAAATATTCAGAATAGGCACATCTATATAGAGAGAAGGCAGATTAGTGATTGTAGGAGGCTGGGAGAGGGAGAATGGGAAGTGACTACTAACAGGTACAGGATTTATTTTTAGGATGATGAAAATATTCTGGAGTTACATAGTGGTGATGGTTGCACAACTCTGTGAATATATATACTAATGCCCACTGAATTGTACACTTCAAGAGGGTAGATTTCATGGCATGTAAATTATATCTCAATAAAGCTGTTATAAAAATTTGAATTAGGGCAGGATGTGGTGGTTTATTCCTGTAATCCCAGTACTTTTGGAGGCTGAGGCAGGCAGATTGCTGGAGCCCAGGGGTTGGAGACCAACCTGGCGTGGTCGTGCACCCCAGTAGTCCCAGCTACTCAGGAGGCTGAGGTGGGAGGATCACTTGAGCCCAGGAAGTTGAGGCCGCAGTGAGCCATCATTGCACCACTGCACTGCAGCCTGGGTGACACCAAGACCTTGTCTCAAAAATATACATCTTTTTTAAAAAATAAAAAAAAGAAAAAAGATTGAATTAGGGTGGTGGCAGACTTAAGTGACTAGCTTTTCTTCTTTTTTCTTTTCTTCCGGTTTTCTATAATTACTTTTTCTCTTTTTTTAAATGGAAAGAGTCCTACATTTCATTAAGATACTTAAGATCCAGTTTTATGTGGTGCTGAATTATAGCTATGCAGAGAAAGTCTCCATGAAATATTAAGGTCTCTTTTGCTCACAAAATATCAATGACTGACTAAGATGTATAGGCTGTAAACAGAAAATGGGTATGTATATGATAATGAAGCTTAATGAAGTTTGATCCCATGTAATGTGGGTCTCCCTAAGAAAGGGTCTATCTTTTCATCAACAGCAGATCTGTGGTCTGTGTTGTCTGATGAAGTCCACTTGGTATTACACATTGAAATCCATGTTTGTTTCGATGTATAAGTGTTCTCTCAGAGAACAGCTACTTCCCAGTTTGACACTGTTTTCAATCCAGTGCCAATGCCAAGAGATTTCTGAGCCATATATATTTTTTAATGTAAGTTAAATAATTCATCAAGGAATGAGTAAGAGAAAGAGAGAGAGAGAGAGTGTGTGTGTGGTGAAACATTTGGCTCTTTCTACCTAATTTTTAACCTTGTTGGTCCTACTGGCAATCTGTTTCTTAGCTAATGACTGCATAAAATCATCTCTGAAAAGAAAGCTAAAGACTTTTGCATTACCTTTTGCCAGTTTCTGCTTTAAATCCACCCTTTGGTATTTGCAAAGGTCAGATGAGCTATTTCGGTGTCCACGGCCCTGATTAATGGGAAATTCTACATTTCCATTGGCCCCGGAGGATGAAGGATTAGTGTGGCGGCGGCGGTGCGGGCAGCATCTGCTGGAATGTCAGGAGCGCGGTGTTGGGAATTGCAGGAGCAGCCGGCCTATGAAAAATGGAGGAGGAGGGGAGCTCCACTAGCACTAGCCCCTGATGAGTTTTTCTCCATTGCCATCATGCAGACATCTCTGGGAGCATTTGTTCTCCTCTGTTAGGCCTTGTCGCTAACCATTTAATATGGAGAGCACAAGTGCGGGCCTCCTGTACCCCCGCCAGAAGGCTTCCGTAGCTCCCTGTTAGTCGGCATGTTTGTGTTCAGCTTTTCACCTCTGCTTGTAGGAGACGTTGGTTTTATACTATGTTAAATAAAAATCATTGTGTTAGCTCATAGATTTTCACAAGAGAAGCAGGTGCCTGGTGCTTTGGGGAGAATAACTCTGAATACGGGAATCTCTTTCCCCACCCAAGAGCAGATGGTCTGTGTTAGTTTGTCTTGTGACCTTTCTTTGCTTCTAAGACACCAAATCTCTGATGCCACGCATCATAAATATTCTTTAGGTTTGCAGCCATGGAGGTGAAGGGAGCGTCAAGCTGTCGGTGTCATTTTCCATTTGTCTGGAACCTTTCAAAGAAACTGTTACAGCATTTTTAGGCACTGAATTAGCCTCCTGCAGCCGTGAGCTTACAGACTCATGAAGGGCACCGCAGCAAGGCTGCCTCAGCCAAGGTCAGGAAGGAGCCCTCTGCTCAGCATCCCTCTGCTCAGCGTCCCTCTGCTCAGCGCCCTGCCATCCTCACCTGTCCACTCACCAGGCAGCTTCTCACGGCATCCACTTTGTGCCAGGCACTGTGATGGCTCACACAGCCCCTGCCTGCCTGTCCGGGGGCTGCATTATTTATGTTACTAGTAGTGTTAATAGGTACCTTATATTGATCACCTTGTCTGCTGTCTCTCCCTGCCCTAGAGGCCACCTTCTCATCCAGAGGAAGACCCTCAAGTGCAATGTGGGGGTGCTCTGATAACAGCGGCGTGCACTGAGAGGGGGCAGAGTGAGGACTGCCTTCACAAAGGAGGTGGCATCTGAGCTGGTCTCCTGTAGGAGTTTACCTAGAGTGGGAGGGGTGTCCAAGGAAGAGAGGACATTGGAGAAAAGGGGCCTGTATGTTTGTGGCAGCTAGACCTCAGGCTCTGGATGTTCACGTGGGGCCCTGGTAAGGGTAGGAAGTGGAAGTCAGTGCTGGTTAGAGATAGTCACCCCGAGGATCAGTTTAAGGAGTGTAGACCTTATCTGGAGTGAAGTGGGGAGATCTGGGAGGTTTTTAATACTTAGGGGGAAGATGAGATCAGATTTTCTGTTTGGTGCAGACCACCTGGGGCAGGGTAGAGTGTAGACTATGGGAAGAGAGACTGGAGGAAGTGATAACAATGGGGATGCTGCAGCAGCAATCCTCAAGAGACCTGGAGGCAGCTCAGCCTCTGGGCTCCCCTTTCCATGTATTTGCACTGGCTACTCCTTCTCTCCTTTGCCTTCACATTCCTACATTTACCTTTGGATCATCTGCATTGTCTCCATACCCAAGTGTTGCTACCTTGCTGAGGCCTTTCCTGCACTCTCCAGGCAGCAGGGTTCAGCCCTCTGTCACACCTCATCGGCAGGCTGGTCTGCCACTGTCTGACCCCTAATGGAGACTGCTTTGCCTCCCTAACTCGCCAGCTCTAATTAGCAGCACTTTGGACCTATATAATAAAGATGGAAAGAAGAAGGGGTTTTTTAAAGTGACTATTACAGTGGATTGGAGAGGACTCAGAATTTGGGGACAGAACATAACCCAGTTTGAGACCTGCTTCTGCCTTATACTTTCTCCAGGAGATGAGGTATTTTTTTGTTTTTGCTTTTTATCTTCTTATCACAGAAAGTTTCAAGTATCGGTATGAATTGGGAGAACAGTGTAATGAACCTCTGTGTACCCATGACTCAGCTTCTAAGCATCTGGCCAATCCAATCTTGTTTCATCTAACCATCCTCCCCTCCCACTCGGCATTATTTTGAAGCAGATTCCAGACATAACAATACTTTATCCATGAATACTGAAATAGATAAAGGATTCTAAAAGATAAATAACTTTTTGTGTACCTCTAACAGTCTTCATGGCTCTGAGCCCCAGGTTCTCATCTGTAAAATGGAATGGTGATGGCCCATCCGAGGGCTGTCGTGAGTAAAGCTGGCAAAAGCCTTTCCTGGAATTCTGACAGCTTCCTTTTCTATACTAACTACGGTGCTGATGTGGGTGCTTAGTACCATTGTAATGACAATAAGAACACAGTCTTTGGAGCAGACAAACCCAAGTCACATTCTCATCCCAACACTTACCAACACTGTATCTTTTGGGGCAAATTACTTAGTCTGAGCCTACTAAGTAGCCTCATTTTTTAAAATGGGGGACATAATAGCTTCCTCGTAGGGTTGTTTTGAGATTTAAAAGGGACAATGTACATATCGGCCCATAATAAACTCTTAATACATAGTAGCTAGTCTTATAAATGTCCTTTAAATAGATACAATTTTCTGGTTAGTATAGCAATCCTGCAAAGTATATAGTTTTTAATCCCTATTTTACATATGATATGACTGAGAGTTAAAGCCAGGATTAATGAACTTGCCTGAGATCTTAGGGCTGATAAATTACAGAGCCAGGAGTTTGAGCCTAGGTCTGCCTGACCCCAAGGCCCCCATCCTCATTACTGCTATTTATTAGTGGAGCCTTTTTTGCAATGTGGCCATGTGAAAAAGAACGTGCTGATCTCGGTCAGGTAGATCAGGGTCATCTGGTCCTTACTTTTCTCTGCTATTTTCAGCTAGCAATAGTTTTTTATAAGCTGGCAAACTGGATTACAAATGTTCCTTAGACTCCTTTGTCCATATCTCCTGCCTTCTTCCTGCCTCTCATTTTAGGAGCTGTTAGTGCTCATAAGCCCCTGTAATGGAGAGAAGTAGAGAGAACAGAACATTCAAATAAAAAGTTCACTCACATCAGCCCTTTTGTGCTACATTGTTGTGGGAAAGAGGCTGAGACTTTTGTTTTCTAGAGATGAAGTTTTGCTATATTGTCCAGGTTGGACTTGACCTCCTGGCCTCAAGGGATCCTTCCACCTTCCCTCCCTAGTAGCAGGGTCTATAGGTGCATGCCACTGCGCCTGGCTTAGAGGCTGAAACTCTTTAAGGCAAGATGAGGTTCGTAGGTTATCTGTGGATTTTTGTTTTTCAGTCAGCCGAGATAGTGAGGCATGGACAGGGCTTATTTATCCATTTCCACTGTAAAATTGCTAAAAATGGAAAATTGGAAGATAATGTGGCAGAGCCAGAAATCAAACCCAGGTTTGACCCACTCACTGCCTGGCTGGTTCCATTGTTCCACACTGCCTTTAGGGACGGGCAGGTGAGGGACCCACAGGGAGGACTTAGACTGCCTGTGGATATCTCCTCGTGGCTTGGAATCCCTATCCTAAAAGATCCGATCTAGTTCTGGCTTAATGGGAGTCAGCGTAATGATGATTCTCAGCTTTTTGTCTAGCTTTTTCACATATGTTTTGTTTTCTGCTGCCACGAAGTTTGAACTTGTTTAAAACCAAGCTTTTAAACAAGGAAGTCAAGCAGATAAGGGAGTCGTCCGTAGTCATCCGAGGGCAGAGCCAGGACACAAGTGCCATCCTTGGACTGCAGCCAGTCCTCTTCCTGCACTTCCCTCTGGAAAGACCACTTCCTGCAAAGCCCTCTGGAATTGCTCAGCAATAGTGCCCCAGCCATCATGTAGGGAACAGAATCTCGAGTTGGAACAGGAACTTTGGGGGCCAGTAGCCCCTCCCCAAAGTGCTCAGAGAAGGGGCAGTTAGCAAATATAAACACTTTCCTCCTGAGATGACCCTTCCACCTGTTCACTGGAGAAATGGTCTCCAGTGGCTGTGTTCTGGGGTGCTATCTCTGGACAGCCATCTTCAGAAGTGTAGTTTCCCCAAAGAAAACACTAGAACAGATTTTAGCAGAAGACTGAGAATCCCAGGGGTACAGATCTTACAAGTATGATTTGCAAGTGTCGTAGAGAAGCCTCCTTTTTGGGTAGGAATGCAAAACCAATCACCTCATTGCTCGAATGACAGTCTGGCTTTCTTGGGATCCAGCCAAGAAAACAATTTATGAGACTGACCCACACACTTAACTAGCTAAAGCTTTGGGCTGTAATCCAGAATCCTTATTATGGAAAGCAGAGTTAAAACTGTTCCCTCTGAAACCCTGTGGCTATTTATTTGAATTAGCGAGGTCACCCCAATGACAGCTGTGGAGACCAGCCTTTAATTAGGAAAAGAATTTGCCTTGAACTTCATCAGAATGGCATTTCTGAGGGTCTTGAGTGCTTTTCTTCCTTCATTCTTTCAAGCTTACCTTATTCCTGCTCTTTGTTCAGGAGTCACAGCTCATTTCTTCCCTGAAAGCCTGCCTTCTCCATGCTCTGCACCCACAGGACTCTTTCCTGGCTATGGCATGCCAGAGTCCATCCCTGAGTTGGGTGGGGGCAGTGCTGATTCTGAAATTCAAATGCTCCCTTATATTGGCAGCGTGACTTTTTGGACAAGTTATCATACTTTTCTGAGCCTCATCTTCCTCATCTATAAAATGATTCTAATAATATTTATTGCATAGGGTTGTATAAAGCTACATTTACTGATTACTCTTGCTATGTGCCGGCCACTCTTATCAGTGCTTGACACGTATAAACTCATCTCATCTAAGTAACAACTCTATGAAGCAGAGTTCTTTTTTTTTTTTTTTTTTTTTTTTTCTGAGACAGAGTCTCGCTCTGTTGCCCAGCCTGGAGTGCAGTGGCGTGATCTCGGCTCACTGCGACATCTGCCTCCCAGGTTCAAGTGATTCTCATGCCTCAGCCTCTCAAGTAGCTGGGATTACAGGTGCCTGCCACCACGCCTGGCTAATTTTTGTATTTTTAGTAGAGATGAGGTTTCACCATGTTGGCCAGGCTGGTCTTGAACTCCTGACCTCAAGTGATCCACCTGCCTCGGCCTTCCAAAGTGCTGGGATTACAGGCATGAGCCACCGCACCTGGCCCGAAGCAGAATTCTTAACACTTCCATTTTATAGATGAGGAAATAGAGGCTACTACAGAGCCTGCTACATAATGGGGACTCAACAAATGTGTTTACTGAGTTTGAATCTCTCCCTTATACTTTCGTTACATTTGTAATCTCTGCCCTGTTTAACTTTTCTCTAAGAATATTGAATGTGTCAATTTTATCTTCAAATTTCCTTTTAAACTTTGTGTTATAGAAAATTTTGAACATTTGCAAAAATAGAATAGTATAATGAACTTTAACAAACCCTTCATAGAACTTCAACACTTATCAATTCATGACCTATTAGATTTTGTCAATATGCATACTCATTCCCTCACCCTGCCCATATTATTTTGAAGTCCCCTAAATCATATTATTTCAGCATATATTTCAGTATGTATCTCTAAAAGAAAATGACTCGGCCGGGCGCGGTGGCTCAAGCCTGTAATCAGCACGTTGTGTGGTGAGGCCGAGACGGGTGCGCATCGCGAGGTCAGTGAGATCGATACCATCGGCTAACACGGCGAACCCACCGTCTCTACTAAAGAAATAACCAAACCCTAGCGGCGCGAGTTGGCGGGTGCCTGTGGTCCGCTACTTGGGAGCTGAGCGCAGAGCAATGGCGTAAACGCCGGGAGGCGGAGCTTGCAGTGAGCTGAGATCCGCCGCACTGCACTCCAGCCCTCGGCGCGACAGAGCGAGAGCTCCCGTCTCAAAAAAAAAAAAAAAAAAAAAGAAAATGACTCCTTTTAAAACAATCATAATACCATGATTGTACTTTTAAAATGTAATTTCCTATCATATATCCAGCTAGTGTTCAAAATTTCTAGTTGTCTTATAATGTCATATATTTTTAAAGACAGTTTGAATAGGATCTGCTAAGGTCTACCACAAGTATAGTGAGGTGACTGTGGGCAGTGGCTGGGCACAGCCCATCTGGGAGGCCTCCACCAGATGATAATTAAGGTTCTTTTCAACTCTACAAGCCAGCTGCCAACTTTTTGCCCGGTATTAGTCTCAACACCAAAAGGTAGGCACTGTTAGGGAGGGAAGGTCACACCAGGGAGGGCTGACCTCTCTTTGCAAAGGTTTAATTCAGATGGAAGATACTTCAGTAATTGGTAGAAACAAATTACTTAGAGGCTGTCTGTATATCAAGGTCCTTCATTTTATCCTTTTCATCCCATTACTGAGTAGCTACATTATAACTTATTGGTGAAACACTTGGGTTCAGAAGTCAGACAGAATGGAATTCTAGTCCAGGTGCCACTGCTTGCTGTGTGTGTGTCTGGGCAAGTCATTTAGCTTCTCTGGGCGGCCCCTCCCCAGTGTGTAGAAAGTGAGAATTAAAAGTTTCAACCGAGGCAGGGTGTGGTGACTAATTCCTATAATCCCAGTACTTCAGGAGGCCAAGGTGGGGCGGTCACTTTAGCAAGACCTCTTTACAAAATATTTACAAAAACAAAAACAAAACCCTTTCAACCTTAGCCTCATGGTGAGGATTAAATAAAGTAATGAGGTAAGGCATATAGGATATTATAAGTCAGTAAAGGTTAGGTAGTGTTGGTTTGTGACTATCCGCCTGCTAGGTTGCGTACTGTGTGTTTGTGAGTATGTGGGTAGAAGTGGAGTCTGGAGAGGTTTGTAACCTCATGCCTAACTTGAGTTTCATTGGCTTTTTCCAGAGCACCCCGTCACTCCATTCTCTAGTGGAGGATTGAGTGGCTCCCGTATTCCTCCCCAGTGCCTCTCCTCATAGTCATTTATTATATAGAACATCCTAGTCAGAGCGGGACTGTTGTTAGCTTTATGTTACCAGTGAAGAAGGCAGCTTCAGGCCACTACAGTGAAATCAAAGACACCAAGGGTCTAAGAGGTAGAAGGAGTTCTATGGGTTGCTGAGGGCAAAGTCTTTGGCACGTCAGGCACCCCTTCTAGAATATCCTGCCAGGTGGCTACCAGCCCAGACTTGTATACCTCCAGTAATGGAAAACTCATCATCTCATAGGCAGCACATCCCACGTTGGTCTCTTCTCCAGTTAAATGAAAAGGACTTGCTTAATTTGATCTAACTCTGCCTCCCTCTCATTTCTACCTGCCAGTCCTGGGTCCTCTCTTCTTCCCATTGCACCACGCTGGGTGTGAGGGAGGAACACAGAGGGAGGTCTCTGCTCTTGGTGGCATTGTGTTCTGGAGAGAGCCCTCCAAAGCAGAGCCACCGTATGGCAAAATCCCAGCCAAGCCTTTGTGTGGACATCAGTGGAGACCTTTCTGTGAGTGGCAGGAATGGAGTGTAATTCTCTATTAGGCAGTGTCAGATGCAGGTGGACTGGTGAGACATGAAGGAGACCAATGCGGGAGCTGTCTTTCAGCTTAAGAGCTATGATTTGGAGCCCAGTGTGGAGTGCTAACCTTTCCACATGCCCCCCTCCACTGTGCAGCTCTCTCAAATGTCCTTTGTTATGCTCTTGCGTGAGTGGTGTTCACCTCTGCATTATTTAGTGCCATTTATCCTTGCACTTTCTCATTCCTACAGCCTGCAGGAAAAGAGACTGTAGCATGTGGGCTGTGTGTCATTGCTGAGCAGTTTGTCAGCCTTAGAAAGCTGCTCATGAGCTGAGAGCCCATGATACCAGCAGGTGACGCAAAGCCTGCATGACTTGGGGTCCTCAATCACTGGGAAAGGCCCTCCCCCACTGGTGACACAAAAAGGCAGGAAAGAACCTTTGTTTAATCTGGTTCATATGTGCCAGCCCTCATTTGCTACAGATCTTTGGCCCTCACCATTCTTACCTGTGAAATTCCCCTAATCCGAGCCTGATGGGACCCAGGTGTGAGGCATTGATCATAGCTGGTTATTCATTGGGGTGGATATTGACACACAGGCTACCATTTCCTTATTGGTTGACTCTGAACAAAGATAAAAATAAAAATGTCAGTGTTCCTTGAATAGGATTATAGTAGAATGCTTGTTACAAAGCCGGAGGAGGGAATTCATTAGGCTTTTATGATTATCACTTCTGTAGGAGGAAGGGCTCATGTTGAATAGCCTGCCAGATAACTCTGGAATATGTACCACTGGAGTAGGGACAATTTGCTAGGCATTGCTCTCCTTTATCCTTTGGGGCTGCAGGGACAGATGACCTCCAGCCTTCTTTCTGCTCCCCTGGCATTTGTCACAACATGCTATGGGTCAGGAGACCCTAAGTAGAACGATCGTGGGAGGCCAGCACGGCAGGGTACAAGAGGCCAGTTCAACTCTGAGACCTCATGGTATGAGGCAGCTTTAGAACAATGTGGAAGAATCAAAGAGGTTGAACTTAGACTGTTAAAAAGCCTCTTTCCCCTGAAAATTTGAAAGCAGGAAGCAATGTAGAAAAGTAGAGAAAAATATTCATTATCCTACTACACAAAGGTTACTACTATAAACATTTTGGCGTATTTTCTCTCTGTATTATTAAAACATTTTCTTTGCAGAGATAATGCTGTAAGTACAATTTTGTGCCCTGTTTTCCCACTTAATATAGAATAAGCATTTTTAATTAAAAAACAGCTTATAAATATCATTATTAAATGACTACATAATATTCCCTTATGTGGATGAATACATTGCATTTCACTTTACCATTCCCCTAATGTTGGACATTTAGATTATTTATTTTCTTTTTTTCCTTGCTATTATAATTAATGTAGTGATAAACATCTTAGGGTTTATATCTTTGTCTGCATTTTAGATTATTTACGTATAATAAAGTCCTTTAAATAGAATTACTATGTCAAAGGGTATGCTTATTTTAAGTCTCTTTTCTCCAAAAAATTTATACTGCTTTACATATGCTTCATTTTTATGGAGACCCCACCTAACCTGGCCCAGGTTGGGGCAGGAGCACTAGTGTGTGGAACAGGGTTGGGGAAAGCTTCCTGGAAGAAGGGTTTTAGGCCACATTCTGAAGGTGTTAAATGTTAACAAGAGTAGAAGCAGATAGGATGGTGGGGAGAGACTGTCCTATATATCCAGGCAGAGAGAACAGAATGTGTGAAAACCCAGAGCTGCTGAAGGGCACAGGCCTGGGGGAGCTAAGGCCAGAGGCTGAAGGGAGGGTGGAAAGATGGGCTGCAGAGGAAGGCAGGGCAGGAGCAAGCGACGCCAAGAGACAGAATGTAGACTTTGTCTAACAGCAGTGGGAAACCATAAAGGAGCTACAAGCAGGCCAGTGACATGATGAGATTTGCATTCCAGAAAAGTCACTCTAGCTGCTGGGTGGAGGATGGATTGGGTGGGACAGGAGGGGAAGACCTCCCTTCTGGGAGACCAGTTCAGACTGTTGCACAAGGCAGGCACCGCCAGTGTGCGTCGTTCCTCAGAATTTGCTAAATTGATAGGTGGAAGTGCATTTCACTTCAGTTTTCATTTCTGTAATTCCTGCTGAGGTTGAATATTTTTATGTTGATTTGCCAACTGTATTTCATCACTTGTGACCTGGCTCCTTATGTCCTAACGGCTCTTGGAGCATTATGGCATCATCGTTGGACTTTAGAGATGGTATAATCAGGTGTATAATTCAGCTTTGCATTGGATCCCATAGAGACCCAGGGAGGAGGTGATTTGCCCTGGGTCCCTGGGTCCAGGATTGAGGCTTCCAGGTACACCATCCTCTGCTTTCTCCAGTCCTCTAAGCTATCTCCTAGATCAGGCACAGTTACCAGGACCTTGGAAAGCACAGCTCAGCATGCTCAAGGTCTACTGACAAGAAAGAGCAGTAAGAGGATATGGAGGTCACTTTTCTGCCATTCAGATTCGGAGGAAGAGGTTCAGAATACAGCAAGCCCAATTTAAATCCAGTTCTTAGCAACTGGGGGCATCTTTGTTTCAGAAGAAGCTCAGCTAAGGCTGTTATTTGCCAACAGATTATAAGCATTTGCTAGCGTAGAAAGATGTATAGAGAATAGAGCCTTCAGTATGAAGTTACCTCCCTAGACCTGACTCATAGTTCAGCTGCCTCCCCAAAGTTAACAGCATCCAGCTTGTAGATCTTGCCTATTAATGTATTTATTAGTTTGCTTGTTTGATAGCCACAGAGGCTTCCTGAGGAAATTGCAGGCAAGGGTTTGCCGAGAATGTACCAATTGGAAAAACTTTTCTTAATAGCTGGCTGCTTGCTATGCTGCGAGGTCTTGCGCATTTTGGTTCCTCCCAGAGGGTGGCTGGCTTTGTATGCAGTGCACATGGTGCCCTGAGTTCCACTCTAATTGCTATGTGCAGGATAGCTGAGTGCAGCACGGTGGCTGAGTAATGAACCCGCATTTCTCTTTGCAGCTTCTCGATTAGGAAATCGCAGGGACCTGGAGCCTGTGTTTCATTCTGAAGTGTTTTCCGCTGTTAAATCTGAATGGTTTCAGATTGTTAAAACACTACCATTGTAGGCAGTGGCCTTGACACTGTGCCCTGCATACACAGTCATGCCCTTGCTTTGGCTGCCATTCTTATTTGTCTTTTAATTTTACCCAAAGACCAGATAAGATGAGATATCACATATTGTTATTTCTGATGGCTGTATAGGTTGACACATTTTTAAAAATCATAAATCTTGTTACAAAATAAATATGTATGTTTAGGAGAAAAATTTTAGAAATGATCCCCTAAACAAAACAAAACAGAGTAAGACATAATTACTCTCACTAAGATGTTTACCATTGTTATCATATCAGGGGCTAGCCTTTCAGGCTTTGTTCCTTTGCCTAGGTATATACTGTTTTTTTGTGTGGTTTTTATTTTTGAGACAGGGTTTCACTCTGTCTCCCTGGCTGGAGTTTAATGACATGATCATATAGCTCACTGCAGCCTTGACCCCCTGGGCTCAAGTGATACCCCTCCCTCAGCCTCCCAAGTAGCTGATACTACAGAAGCACACCACCATATCTGGCTAATTTTAACATTGTTTTTGTAGAGACAAAGTCTGACTATGTTGCCCAGGCTGGTCTCGAACTCCTGGACTTAAGCAGTTCTCCACCTTGGCCTCCCAAAGTGCTGGGATTGCAGCACTTTGGAAATGGCTACCATGCCCAGCCAGGTATACACTTTTAATATAAAACTGTATATAGTATAAAATATAAAAAATATACTAGTTTGTATCTTTATTTTCCCCCCACTTAATGTGTGATACACACTTGCCTACTCAGATTTTTTTCCCCTAACCTGTATCTAAATGTGTCTGCAGACTGGGGGCAAGCCTTTCCAGGCAGTGAGTCACCTTGTGGGATGATACTGTCATCTCAGGCAGGGTCTCATGCTTCAGCCATGTTTTGGGCCCAAGTCACATTCTTTAAATATTGTCAAGGGTGGCAGATCATCATCTTTTGAAGGATGGATTTGATTTATCAAATAAACCAATAATTTTTCACACCCCAGTGATGGATGCTGAGCAAGGCCATTTAGGGCAAACTTGAGTTGTGGTTGTTACAAACAAGAGTGGGTTTTCTGGGTGACTTGTAGGGGAAGGAAAGAGGATGAGAGTAAATATCCATCAGACACCTATTATGGCTCCACCAGGCTAAACGCTTTAAAGCCAGATCTAGACCTCTGCATAAGTACCATAAGTGTGGTGGTGGCCCTCAAAATGATGCTTAGGGGGCATCAGAACCTCCTGGGGAGCTTGGTGAAATGCCCATGAGGCCAGGATTGATGGGAGTCAAGGGAAAGAGGCCCCAAGGGAACATGAACCTCATCTGTAATTGCAGTAGACACTGTTCCACAGGCTCCCAATACCCGTTCCTCATTTCTCCTTTACTGATGGAGTCTTGATTTTGTTTGGAGTGCGTATATGCCCAGCTAAAACATTCTCTTACTCAGTTTCCCTTGCAGCTAGGGGTGACTGTATGGCACAACTCTGACCTATGAACAAGAGGCAGGAGCTCCTGGGGAGAGCACCTCTTCATAAATAAGATGGCAAAGTCCTTTGGCCCTTTCACGTTCTTCCTGCCGGCTTTATAGACTGCCAGGTAGAGCAGTGGTGCCTTGCAGCTGGAAGGATGGAAAGGAGGGAAGCCTCAGGCCAAGGATGGCAGAGGAACAAGACAAAAAGTTCCTGGGTCCTTTATGGAATCCTTTAGTGGATTCCATAAATCCACTCCAGCTCTATACTGGCTGCTTCTAGATTTCTTCTTGTTCCCTGAGAAAAATAACCCCCATCTGTTTAAACGACTGTTAGTTTTTTAATTGCTTGCAGCTGAATGCAATCATAACTGATAAGGTAATGTTTTAATATTTTACAAGGGGGAAATGTATTTACATATTGTGCAATTAAAAATGAAAATAATTTAAATCCCCACAGATTTCTAGGCCCCACATCAGATGCACTGAAACAGAATCTTTGAATCTTTGGGGATGGGACTCATGTAGCTATATTTTTAACAAACTCTCCAGATGATTCGGGTGCACAATAAAATGGGAGAACCATTTCCATATTTATTAATAGTATTAACTCCATTTTATAGATAAGAACATTAAGACCCAAGGAGTTGAAACAACTTACCGCAATATTTAAAAGTAATATTTGCATGTAGTTCTGTCTGGTTCCAAAGTACATTCCCCACCACATCCCGTGCCTGCTCCAGAGAGGCCTGGTTTTCCCCCAACAATACAGCCATGCTACTTCTGAGGGAAACTTCTAAAATAGAAGATTCAGCTGTTTGTGAAACAGTTTTACACTGCTGTCCAGGGACAGTATTACCGTAATGCATCTATCCCCAGGAAACAAAGGGACGTATGTTTTCTGGCATGTCTGTTAGAAAAGAGGGCTGGGCATGGTAACTCATATCTGTAATCCCAGAACTTTGGAAGGCTAAGGCAGGAGGATTGCTTGAGGCCAGGAGTTTGAGACCAACCTGGGCAAAATACCAAGATTCTGTCTCTACAAAAAATAAAAATAAAATAATAAGAATAATAAAATAAAAAACATGCTCATAAGTTCTTGGTCTTGTCTTCTACTTTCAAAACAAAAATTCTTTGAAATTAGCTTTTTGCATAGATTTTCTAGGGTTAAGTCACTTAAGAATTACTAGAACATCTCACCCATGAAAGGTAATTATGGTTGTTTTATGAGTGTGGAAGACATATAGCTGGTAAGTACCAGAATAGTCTCCTGTGAGTTATTAGAACTCACAATATTCATGTTATACCAAATTAGCCATCAAGGGCTGATAGATTTTATCTGTAGTTCATCAAGGCATTGGTCAGTGATATACATTCATAACAATTAAACACACCCCAGCTCCCCTTGATGGGATCTTTGGGTAAGGTGGCCACCTCGGGTTATAATAATGTGATTTGCATGGGTATTTGGAGACCTGTATGATAAGAATGATTTTCTGACAAGGAAGGGGATCGTTATTGTGTGAAATAGGAAGTCAGTGTGTTGAGACCCCCAGGGGGCTAACAGTGTCATGTGTGTAAAGTTTGGCCCAGGAGTTAGGAGCTTTGTGTTTTGGACCTGGATCTGGCATGAAGCTACTGCATGTCAGACTCTCTGATGTAATTCCAAACAGTGAGGCTTTTAGATAACTCTGCAACTCCATTTTTGAGGTCCCCTTGTGTTTAAGGTCTTCTGGGAGACCTTCGTTGTATTGCCTTTCAAGGAGCTCCTTTTATATGGAGGAGGGGGAGAGAAGACAGATACCCAAGTCTCTGTTATGCCAGCTATTGCCCCCCAGTTCTCCTGAGGACTTCTATGGGCCAGGCCCTGTTTCTGTTCTATAGATGTGGAAACTGAGGCTCAGAGACATTTACTTATTTGGTTAGGATCATACAGCATATAAGCAGCAGAATCAGATTTGAGCTCAACTGGCGTGACTCCAAAGATCTTGCTGCCACCTCTGTATAACTTTGCCTTGTCAGTGCTCTGCCTTGCTTGGCAGTACAGGGGCATGAGATGTGTGGTAGAATGAGACCTCTTTTGATTGGAGAATTGGAGAAATCTGTGTAAAAGAGGCAGGATTTAAAGAGGATAGGGTGAGTAAAAATAGGTAATAACGAAAAGGTGGCGATGTGTTCTTGGAAAAAGGAGTCTGGTTTGATTGAATGTGTAGTTCTTTGTGGGGATGGGATGGGGCAAAGTAGGAAAAGAGGCTGCAAAAGTAACTGGGACAAATTGTAAAGAGCAGTTAATACTAGGCTAAGTTACAGGAAGAACATTTTATATTTTGTATAAAACTATTGTTGAAGACATTTCATATTATGCTATTCATTATTCCTTAATATGAGTGACTGCAATAAATCTGAAAACTTACTGTTAGGAAAAAAAAAAAAAAAACCCTCCTAGTGGAATGCCTTTTATTCTGCCTTTAATCGGCAAGGCAGGACTATGGAAACTTATTGTCTTTCCCTTCTTGCCCAGGCCACCAGGAAGCACGGGCCTAATTAGTGTCTAGTTGCAATAACTGTCTTATCTCTCTGATTCTTGGTAAAACATTTCTTCTTTTATTTCTTTTTTTCTTTTTTTTTGAGACGGAGTCTTGCTCTGCCGCCCAGACTGGAGTGCAGTGGCCGGCTCTCAGCTCACTGCAAGCTCCGTCTCCCGGGTTCACGCCATTCTCCTGTCTCAGCCTCCCGAGTAGCTGGGACTACAGGCGCCCGCCTCGTCGCCCGGCTAGTTTTTTGTATTTTTTAGTAGAGACGGGGTTTCACCGTATTAGCCGGGATGGTCTCGATCTCCTGACTTCATGATCCGCCCGTCTCGGCCTCCCAAAGTGCTGGGATTACAGGCTTGAGCCACCGCGCCCGGCCTCTTCTTTTATTTCATTTGGTTTTTAGACTTCTTGTTTTATTTGTCTTGGGTATAAATTATTACTAAAATTACCCTAAATTCCTTTTGGAAGTACATGGAACATACCCTTCTTGTACCATCACAGGGAAAGATAATAAAGGGCTGGAACAGGGCAGTGATGTGACTAAAGCTTGTTTCAAAATATTTTCATGGCATATTGATGAGCTGTTTGCAAGAGGCTGCTGGGAAGGCTATTTTATCTATTGAACAAGAGGTGGAATAAGTCAGACTTAGGAGCCCCAAGTGTCAGGAGGGGCCTGCCAGGTGTGTGTCTACTGTGAGGGTCTCTGCAGTCCTCCTTGTGCCTACCAAGTTCCAAGTTAGGTCCTACACATTCCCAGACCCCCTTTTTTTTAACCACTTTTACAAGAGTCTCTAATTTGGTCATTTCCTAAGACCATCTGGACCAATTTTTTGGTTTTTGTTAGAAGAATGGGCTAAAGTTTGTATGTTGGTAATTCTGTATACCCCGCTTTCTGGAGCACTTAAGGCAACACTCAGCAAAATGACTCTGCATAATGAGTAGTGTCAGCATTCCGTCCAACAAAAAGAGGCTGTCTCGTGGTCTGTTGCTCTTAAGGACTTCAGGCTTGGCAGTCTCATTTCTGAAGAACTAGAATGAAGTGTCTTTTTTGTTTTGTTTTTGGAATGGAGTGTCTTAACCATGGTGCTCTTGCCTTCCTCTGTGTGCCCAGGCATGGGCTCTGTATCTCTGCTAGTGGTCTTTGTGAAGACGCAGAGACAGCCCCGCCGACAGAACTGTCACTCACTCTCTGTAGTACCTCACTCATCGCAGCTGCCTTGCTGTTGTGAAAATTCATGTTATGTTTAACTTGTCTAAGTGTTCATATTAACAGCCACAGCTAAAGCTCTAGGGCAGTAGTGGTATCTGACTGAGGCCAGGGATTGGTGAATAACCCGTTGAAAGTGTGTACAGAATTATGTGTGTAATTCTCTGGAAAGGTCTTATCAGATTTTCAAAGGGAATGTATTCTTTCTTTAACATCTTATCCAAAAAGTAAACTACTGCTCTGAAAAATGACAGTCTATGGATTTCTTCCTGACATTTTTTTTTTTTTTTTTTGAGATGGAGTTTTGCTGTTGTCGCCCAGGCTGGAGTGCAATGGCACGATCTTGGCTCACTGCAACCTCCACTTCCCGGGTTCAAGCGATTCTTCTGCCTCAGCCTCCCGAGTAGCTGCTAAGATTACAGGCACGCGCTACCACGCCTGGCTAATTTAGTATTTTAGTAGAGATGGGGTTTTTCCACGTTGGTCAGGCTGGTCTCGAACTCCCGACCTCAGGTGATCCACCCACCTTGGCCTCCAAAAGTGCTGCGATTACAGGCGTGAGCCACCACGCCCGGCCTCTGACATTCTTGAATATCCCTATCAACCCCTCTCACCCACCCAAAGCCTGCTGCTCAAAGCAGCTCTAAGCAGAAGAGATGGAGAAACATTCAGACTGGGTGGAGCATGGCCCAGGCTGTGCTACTGCCCACTTCTGTCTAGGTGGGCAGTTCTTGGCTTCTCAGCCTGACGCTGCTGAGCGGCCACAGTCCTGACTGCATTCTGGCTCTTACCCTTCACTATGGTGCCAGCCACAGAGAGCAGCCATGCAGCATTTTTAAGTAGCTAAGGAAAGGCCCGTTCTCACAGCAGTACTTGGGGAATCCTCAGACTTGGTATTAGGAACCATAGCAATGAGACTTGTTACAAGCTTGCAAAACAAAATGGGATTTTTCTGTGTGGTCCAGCAAGGATCTAGACAGGAAGTCTGCTTGATTTTGTTTTGCCTTGCTGGCTTCATAAACCCACCTAGCAGAAGCACTTTGTGAATCAGAAATGGAAGCATTGTTCTCTGATACTGAGGAATGCCTTTCCTGAATGGCTACTGTGGGTGGGAATAGCTCTAAAGAAAAAAAAAAATCCTGAGACACGGACAGCAGCTCTTTATGTTCTATTCTGTTTGACGCACATTGAATACCTACTGTGTGCTGGTAGAATTCATGATCCATCAAGGAAGGCAGGTCCATGAGGAGCCATTACACAAGCAATAAGGGCTGGATGAGACTCAGCAAGTGAGGACTGTGAGATCTCAGAAGAGAGCAATTAATTCATCTGGTGTGTGCATGCTCACGTGGGGGCGGTCTGGGGCCCTCACTGAGAGGAGGCAACGAGCTGAGTGTTAAAGGGAGGATGTCGCCTTCTGTGTTCTCTTTTGACCCTTTCCATTATGTGAGCACGCATTTTTACCTTTTGTGATTAGTATGCACATAATATTTTATCCTGCCTGTTTTCCACTTAGCATTCCTATACCGATTTCCACTTAGCGACTAGGCTGAAGTATTTATCATTTTAAAAAGCCACGTAGCATTTTTGCCTTATTGATGTACCCTCATTGCTTAACCATCTTCTCGTTTGTTGGGAGCAGCAGTGTTTTTCTCAATTATGCATCTTTGCAGAATCAGCTCTCCCCTTCCCCCTTACTTATTTCCTTAGGGGGCTATTGCCGGGTCAAAGTTATGAATGGTTTTATGCCGTCTCCTACTGATTTTTTTTTGTTAAGGAAATTTCAAACATATACAAAAGGAAAAAGACTACTATAATGAACCCCCACATACTCATCATCGAGCTTCTACAATTATCAATTCATGGCAGTTTTGGTTCATCCATAGCCCCACACACTTTTATCCTGAATTATTTTTCAGTAAATACCAGACATCATATAATTTCATCTATGAATACCTGAGTATGCATTTCTAAAAGATAAGGAATCTTTTTAAAAATATAGCTGGCTGCATGTGGTGGTTCATGCCTGTAATCCCAACACTTTGGGAGGCCTGGGTAACATGGTGAAACCCTGGCTCTACCACAAATACAAAAATTAGCCAGGTGTGGTGGCACATGCCTGTTGTCCCCACTACTCAGGAGGCTGAGGTGGGAGGATCGCTTGAGACTGGGAGGTTGAGGCTGCAGTGAGCCAAGATTGTGCCACTGCATTCCAGCCTGAGTAACTGAGTAAGATCCTGTCTCAAAAAAAAAAAAAAAAAAAGTATAGCCGACAGCTTATTATCATATCTAAAATAAATTAATCATAATCCTTAATATCATAAAATATCTAGTCATCCAACTGACGGTTTAAGATTCCCTAGTGTTTTCTGTGGCCATTCTCACGAGGTCAAATGTTTATTTGCTCCACCATGTTCTTCAGGGAATGTTTCACTTGATGGATCACTTTGAGATTGAGTTCTTTATCAAGAAAGGTCTGCATGGAGGTCCTGGCCTCAGAAAGAGATGGAGGGAAAGAGGAAGGGATAAAGAGAGGCCTGTCTCCACAGCCTGTGCAGCTGGCCTCATGTGGTTTGCGCCACACAGGGTGGTAGGTTCTCTCTGCCCATTACTCACGTGGTAAACCCAGCTGTGCTGCTTTATCCACATACCAGCTTGACTCGGTGCAACGTGCTGAAAATACTGTCAGGCCTGTCCCTTTGGACTCCACCCCCATTGAAGAATGCAGTATCATGCTGTTGGTTTTTTTAGTGCTAAAGAAACTGGATAGATACTATGTTTATTTTTCTACAGTAAAAATCCAGAAAGCTAGGAAAATGCCTATTCCCTATTGGATTTTGATCTTATTTGCATGTTTCCCTTGGCAAGCTTTGTTTCGTATTATTCAAGGTGACCCAGTTAGAACTACTGTTTAAAGTCACATTGTCATTAATAAGTTACACAACCTGTGTGTGATAAGTCTTTTAGCCCTGACTATTGTATAAGCAGGAATACATGCTTGTGTTGGGGCTCTTCTTCATATTTAAATATGGTTACATTTCTTTTCTTTTTTTTTTTTTTTTTTTTTGAGACAGAGTCCCTCTCTGTCACTCAGGCTGGAGTGCAGTGGTCATCTTTGCTCACTGCAACCTCTGCCTCCCAGGTTCAAGCGATTCCTGTGTCTCAACCCCCCGAGTAGCTGGGATTACAGGTGTGTGCTACCAGGCCCAGCTAATTTTTGTATATTTTGTAAAGATGGGGTTTCACCATGTTGGCTGGTCTTGAACTCCTGAGGTCAAGCAGTCCGCCCACCTCAGCCTCCAAAAGTGCTGGGATTATAGGCATGAGCCGCAGCACCAGGCCCAAATATGGTTACATTTAAATGTAACGTTCCCTGTTTGTTCTCACTGTTGATATTCCTGACCTTTCTATGTTGATGAATAGGAGTCATTTCCCAGATGATCTAGAACCCTATTATATTTGGCTTTGGAATGTGAATCACATGTGTACATTTATGTCTGCATCTCCCCTTGTGCCAGTCCAGACTGGCTCTCACTTTGGTCCTCCTTAACTAGCTGGGCACCCTAGGTACCTCCTTTGGGACAAGCAAGAGTTAGCAGGGAGGCCTGGTCAGAATATAATGCCTTTTATTTTTCAGAGATATTGGGGTTGCCAGGCTTTTATCCTTAGTCTGTATATCCTTAGTCTGTATATTCAATAACGAGGCTTACTTTAAGGCCAGCCTTAAAGCTTGTACCTAGCTTTTTTTTTTTTTTTTTTTTCAAGAGACAGAGTCTTACTCTGTCCCCCAGACTGGAATACAGTGGCATGATCATAACTCACTGCAGCCTCGACATCCTGTGCTCAGGTGATCCTCTCACCTCAGCCTCTGGAGTACCTGGGACTATAGGTGTGTGCCACGGAGCCCTGCTAATTTTAAAATTTTTGGTAGAGGAAAGGTCTTGCTGTGTTACCCAGCCTGGTTTTGAATTCCTAGGCTCAAGTGGTCTTCCTGCCTTGGCCTCCTAAAGTGCTAGGATTATGGGCATGAGGCACCATGACTAACCTATAGCCTATACCTAGCTTTTTTTTTTTTTTTTTTGAGACAGGGTCTCACTGTGTCACCCAGGCTGGAGTGCAGTGGCACCATCATAGCTTACTGCAGCCTCCATCTCCTGGGCTCAAGCGATCTTCCTACCTCAGCCTCCCAAGTAGCTGGGACTATAGGCATGCATTACTACATCTGGCTAATTTTTTTTTTTTCTTTTTTTTGGTAGACATGAGGTGAGGTCTCACTCTGTTGCCCAGGCTGGTCTTGAACTCCTGAGCGCAAGAGATCCTCCCACCTCAGTGTGGCAAAGTGCTGGGATTAGAGGCATGAGCCATTGTGCCTGGGCTAGTCCTAGCTATTTTTGATGGAAGAATTAAATAACTCGCTTTTAGTTTTGGTTATTAGTTTGCTACTTTCTCTCTTAGTTTTTTGCAGTATAATATCCCCTTTCCTTCTTTTTATAACAGTAATAACAGAAAAAATTTTTTAAATTTGCCTTTAAGCCAAATACTTCAACACACTGATTATTTTCACTTTTTCCCATTTATCTTCCAGGCGTTATCCATATGCATGATTTTTTTAAAAAGCAATTTTGTGTATTGTTTTTTTCTTACACTCATTACAAAATGTTTCCATATGGTTTTAAGAATTATTACTTATAGGTACTGGCGCGGTGGCTCAAGCCTGAATCCCGCACTTTGGGGGCGCGAGACGGGTGGATCACAAGGTCCAGGAGATCAGAGACCATCCTGGCTAATACGGTGAAACCGACGCGAATCTCGAGAGAGAGAGAGAAACTACAAAAGAAACTAGCGGGGCGAGGTGGCGGCGCCGCCTGGTATCCAGCTATTGGGAGCGGAGGCAGGAGAGATCGGCGTGAACCTGGGAGGCGGAGGCTGCAGTGAGCTGAGATCCGGTCCCACCGGCACTCCAGGCCTGAGGCGGCAGAGCCAGACTCCGTCTCAAAAAAAAAAAAAAAAAGAATGATACTGGTATAAGTCGGCTGATTAGAGTTGTTCTTGCTTGCCATAAAGAAATACTTGAGACTAGTAATTATAAAAGTAGTATTTGGCTCATATGTTTTGCAGCTATATAGGAAGCATATACTGGCAGCTGCTTCTGGAGATGGCTCAGGAACTTGTACTCATGGCAGAAGGGCAAGGGAGAGTAGGCTTCACGTGGTGCAAAACAAGGAATGAGACAAGAGAGAAGAGTGGATGGAGGAAGTGGCACACACTTTTTAAATGACCAGATATCTGCAAGAGCTATCCAAGAGCACCAAGCATGAAGGTCCTGCCAGCAGGCCCCACCTCCGGCACTGGGAACGACGAATTCAACATAAAATTTGGTGGGAGCCGGGCGTGGTGGGCTCCCCTGTATTCCCCAGCACTTTGGAGCCAGGCATGCGGATCACGAGGTCAGAGATTAGACCATCCTGGCTAACCAGTGAAACTGTCCTTTACTAAAATACACAACAATTTTAGCAGCGCAGTTGCGGCACAGCTGTAGCCCAGCTACCAGGAGGCCTGAAGGCAGGAGAATGAACCTGGGAGGCGGAGTTTGCATGAGTGGAGATCGCGCCACTGCACCATCGCAGCCTGGGCGACATCGGAGTGAGACCCGTCGTCAAAAAACAAAAAAAAAAAAAAAAAAAAATTTTGGTGGGGACAAATATCCAAACGATATCAATAGCTATATAATATTCAGTGGAATCAATATATTATATTTAATAATCTTTTTTATTTTATATTTGAAAAGTTTTAAGAATTTTATTTTATTTTTGAGGCAGGGTCTCACTCTGTCACTCAGGCTGGAGTGCAGTGGTGTGATCACGGTTTGCTGCAGCCTCAGTCTCCCGGGCTGAAGCCATACTCCCATCTCAGTCTCCCAAATAGCTGGGACCACAGGCATGTGCCACCATGCCTGGCTAATTTTGTATTTTTTGTGGAGGCAAGGTTTATGTTGCTCAGGCTGGTCTCAAACTCCTGGGCTTAAGTGGTCCTCCTGCTTGAGCCTCCCAAAGTGCTAGGATTACAGGCTTGAGCCACTGCACCCAGCCAAGGATTTTAAATAATACTACATTGAACACATTCCTAGTAGCTTTTCTCCCATTTTCAACAGCTTTATTGAGATATAATTCATATGCCATGCAATTCACCCATTTACAATGTACAAGTCAGTGGTTTTTAGTATAGTCATGGAGTTTTTTTTAAAAAAACATTGTATTTACAGAGTTGTTCAGCCATTACCACAATCAGTTTTAGAACATTTTCATCATTCTGTACCCATTAGCAATCAGTCCCCATTTCCTCCGGCCCTTCCAACCCTAGGCAATCACTAATTTATTTTCTGTTTCTATAGATTTGCCTGTTCTGGACATTTTGTATAAATGGAATCATACAATATGTAGTCATTTCTATCTTTTTTTCCCTTTTTCTTGTGTGTGTGTGTGTGTGTGTGTGTGTGTGTGTGTGTGTGTGTGTTTTGAGACAGAGTCTTGCTCTGTTGCCCAGGCTGGAGTACAGTGGCACCATCTTGGCTCACTGCAACCTCTCCTCCTGGGTTCAAGCAATTATCCTGCCTCAGCCTCCCGAGTAGCTGGGATTACAGGTGCACACCATCGTGCCTGGCTGATTTTTGTATTTTTTTAGTAGAGACAGGGTTTCACCATGTTGGCCAGGCTGGTCTCAAACTCCTGACCTCAGGCGACCTGCCTGCCTTGGCCTTCCAGAGTGCTGGGATTACAGGCGTGAACCACTGCACCTGGCCAGCACTGTGGCTTTAATAAGCACAACAGGTATGAGCCTTGGGAAACTTTTGGGAGTCTTTCTCCTGGCTTAGAATTTTGTAATCACTCTTGGAGGCCTTTTTATAGCCTTGTTCCTGGTGATGCCTGTGGTCCCTGGTTGGCCTCACAGGCTAGTTGGTGCCTGGCCAACAGATTGCAGCCTTGTCGTGGTCCTCTCTGCTCACACTCCAGGAGGGAGTTAAGGTGGCCACTTCACTTTTCCACCTGGAGGCTGCACTAAAAGCACTGGAGACAGTCACCCTCCCCTTCTGCTTCCCCGCTGGAATTCCGTCTTTCCTAAGATGCAGTCCACAGAATACACAAGTTAAGAATTGTGGTTCATGTTTATTGCGCCCACTATGTTCCAGGGTCTCTGTTTCGTGTCTTACATCACTAACTTATTTGATCTTACCACACCCTGTGAGGAGGTACAACTGTTTTGCCAGTTTTATGGATGAAATTCAGGGAGTGTGAGAAATGTGCCCCAGGTCAGAGAGAGCCAAGACTGACCCCCAGTCCCCAGATTCAAAGCCATGACCTTGACCAACATGCTGTCCTGTCTCCTTTTTTCACTGAGCAGTTGTGATAACCTGCCCCCTGCTTCCTGCCTGCAGTCTCTCCACTCCAGTACAGCCCCCATGCTGTTACCAGAGCGATCTGTCTCAGACATAAATATTCTTGTCACTCCTGTTGAAAAGCCCCATGTTGCCTCCTGTGGAAAGCCCAGACTCCTTAGAGAAAATGAAAGGACTCTCCAGAGCTGGCCTCCTCTCACCGCTCCCCTTCACTGAGGCCCTGGCCCTGGGAGGCCGTTTGCACAGCCTATGATGTTCTTCTGTCTTCAAATTCCTGCTCTTTCATTGTACCAGGCCTGTTTCTTAGCTTTCATAGTCCCCTCTGCTCCCCTGTTCAGCCTCAGGTCTGTGCCCTGTGTCCTGGCTGTCTGTCTGCAGGTCTCTCCTGGGGAGCACTTTGAGAGTAGGGGCTCCCTCTTGCTTCTTTCCATCCCAGTCTGGCAGAGAGAGGCCTCACAGTTAAAGTTTTTAAATTGATCTGGGAAGTCTTTGGATAATCATTCCCAAGGAGAGGCACTCATATCTCTGGGGTGTGTCTCTGTCATCGGGAGGAAGCTCAAAAAAGGGCTTGTGACAGTGCGGCACACTGTGAAATTCTCAGGCACACCTCCTCTCTTCTCTGAGAGTGATGGTGGTGAATGGTGGGCATGAGGGCAAGGGGAACAGCCCCTGAGAGGCGCTCTGGGGAAGAATAAATTGGCAGCAAAGCAGACTGCATGAAGAGGCCGAGAGAAAGACAGGACAGGTGAATCCCAACCCCCTACACGCCTGCCCCCACTTTCCCTTTATCTGCTCTGCTTTAAGCAGAAGCTGTAACCTGAGCACAAGGTCCCAGAGGACCTTTGATCCTCCCAGCCAACCCCAACTGTCTGACATTACTGCACAGTCTGCTAGGCTGGGACAAGCTGGCCACAGCCCCCTCTTCCCCAAGCCTGGCACCATCCTGGGGCCTGGCTAGCTCCTGCAGAGGCCCCTCCTCCCCCATGGCCCATTTCCATCCCTGCCCTAAATTGGCTTCTTCCCCCAGCTACTCTCACACACTGACTCACATGTAAGTTATTCCATTAAGTACAAAGAACGGAATACATCAAATACCAGTGGCTCTGCTTCTAGAGAGCACACCCCGAATGCATTTTAAATCTGTGGATCCCCCTCAAGGGAATTCCAGTTAAAAAAGAACTTGGGTCAGCAGCCTCGGGCCTGTGTGGCTAACAAGCTTCTGTTTTCTCTGTTGTTTGGCTGGCCTGAAGGGTTCCTTTGTTTGGGGAGTGGGAGGATGTGGTGCCCTAATGAGGCCAGGGTGTGGAATTGGGGCTCACACAGAGCTGTCCTTTAGAACTGAGCTCTCCAGACAGGAGAATAAGTTGGGGAGTTTGCGAGTTTGTTGGTCTTTAAAGAACACAGAAGGTTTCAAAAAGAGGAAAACAAATGCAGTGTGGTATTCTGGATCAGATCATGAGCAGAAAAAGGACATTAGTGGAAAAACTGGAGAAATCCAAATTAACATCTGGAGTTCAGTTAATAGTACTATATCAATGTTAACTTTTTCGTTTTGGCCTGTGTACAATGGTTATGTAAGATGTGAACTGCCAGGCACGGTGGCTCACGCCTGTAATCCCAGCACTTTGGGAGACCGAGGCAGGTGGATCACCTCAGGTCAGGAGTTTGAGACCAGCCTGGCCAAACTTGGTGAAACCCCCATCTCTACTAAAAAGATAAAAATTAGCTGGGCGTGGTGACAGGCGCCTGTAATCCCAGCTACTCAGGAGGCTGAGGCAGGAGAATTGCTTGAACCCAGGAGGCGGAGGTTGCAGTAAGCTGGGGTCGCACCACTGTACTCCAGCCTGGGTGATAGGGTGATACTCCATCTCAAAAAAAAAAAAAAGAAAAGAAAAGAAAAAAAGCTGGGCGCAGCAGCTCACTCCTGTAATCCCAGCAGTTTGGGAGGCCATGGCGGGCAGATCACGATGTCAGGAGTTCAAGACGAGCCAGGCCAACATTGTGAAACCCCGTCTCTACTAAAAATGTAAAAATTATCCGGTGTGGTGGCAGACGCCTGTAGTCCCAGCTACTTGGGAGACTAAGGCTGGAGAATTGATTGAATCTGGGAGGCAGAGGTTGTGGTGAGCTGAGATTGCGCCATTGCACTCCAGCCTGGGAAACAGAGCGAGACTCCATCTCAAAAAAAAAAAAAAGTGAACATTAGCAGAAACGGCAAGAAGAGCAAGTGGGAACTCTGTTCTATCTTTGCAACTCTTCAGTAAATCTAAAATTATTCCAAAATAAAAGATTTATTAATTAAAAAAAGAAGAATAAGAGAATAAAGTGACCCAGCATCTAATTTAACTTGACACTTTCACCAGCACTCTTCTTTACACTTCTTAGCCCAGAGTCTTTAGCCTTCACCTAAAAATCAAGAGGGTGGGCTGCATCCAACACTCTGGACCATCTATTGTGGAGGCCAGGGTCTTCTTTGCCCTGTGACCCTCTACCTGAGGATGGATCAGGGTCCAAGGCCAGGCTTACCAGGAAGACCTGGGTCATGTGGTTGGCAGTATTGCTACCTCCTGTCTGCACACTGTGGGGCTAGTCACCCCACTAGGCTTAATTTACTTCCTATTAGAGAGATAACCTGCTTTGGGGGGGGATGGTAGGGTTCAATGAGGTAATGTCTGTCAAGAGCCTGGCTCAAACCAAATAAGCAATTCTCTCTTCTGTTTCTCCATTTTTTTGGTGAGAGGACTGACAGCCATTTCCTTGAAGACTTGAGACCAGCGGTTCAGTGGTCGCTTTGAGAGCAAGAAACTGCCCATAAGGAGCTTGCAACAACGCCGTGGCCCCTCCTCCCTCATGCCCCACTTCCTGGGGTCCAGGAAATGTGAACTTATGGGGAATCTTTTTACTAGATGGTCTCTAAGACCTCTTGGAGTTTTAACATTTGGATTCTTAAGGAAATTGTGTGGCTGCTCCTTTACCCTGCAGGTGGGGCAACCCAAGTTTGGGGGCTTCCTTCTGGAAGCATGGAGGTCTTCCTGGCTCAGTAACCCAGAAATCCGAAAAGCTAGAGCTCCCAGGTTATTGAATCTGATGGGTGTAACTTGTGGATGACTGCTTACCTGTAGGTGGCAGTGGTGACACGGGAATGGGAGAGGAGGGGGTTGCAAGGGGAGGGCGCTGGCAGAGCTCCTTTCAGAAGAGCTGTAGTAAGGATAGAAGTAACAGCAAGGAAAGGTCCTCTGTATTAGAGGCTCTGTCAGGTGTTTTCTGTATTATTTAGTCTCCTTTAACGGTCACTGTGTGAGAGAGTGCTATTATTGCAGCATTTTACAGCAGTCCAAAAGGCTTGGAGAGGTCAGGTTATTGCCTGGAGTCACACAGTAATTGGCGGAACTAGAACTCACCAGAATCTGAGTTCACACTGCCTGTTCTTAGACTCCATTATGATGCATATTTCTCCTACTTCTAAGTCTGAAGGGAGAACCGGGGACAGCTGGGAACCCAGCTGTCATCTCACCAGACTGCCCAGTGCCTGTCACCCGGTGGCCTCAAAAGGATTTACAGTCATCATTTTACTTCTAAAGGGCCCTCATCAGCATAAGGTCAGGCCTTCTCGACATGAAGATGTCCTGCCTCCAAGCAGCTTCCAGTTTAGGTTGGGGGCCAAGAAGGTACTTATGACTCATTAAGCCGGTAAGATTTGAAAAAGTTCTCAGAACATTAGAATGGTGTTGAAGGCTCAGTCCTTGTGTGAACTGTACCATCAGGTGCTGGAGCCCATCAGAGGGCCTTTCTTGTGGGCGGCAGCAAAGAAGACTCTGGAGAGGACGTTGGATGGGAGCTAGATATGGGCAGATAGGCTGGAGAGAAGGCTTTCCAGACTGGAGAAGTCTGAGGTGACTTTCTCAGGGCTTGCAAAGACCTGCGGATCCTGATATGGTTCCTGTTTTTACCCTCTTGCAATTTTTTATGGAATAAGGACTCAAATGGGTCTTCTCTTCAGCTTTGTTTGCTCTCATGGTGTATGGCTGTGTTTTGTAAAACTATATATAGGCACAACAATGCTGCCTTTCATCACTTCTATTCAACATGGTATTGGAAATTGTAGCCAGAGCAGTTAGGGAAGAAAAAGAAATAAAAGGCATCTAAATGGGAAAGGAAGGAATAAAATTATCTCTGTCCCCTGATGACATGACTTTACATGTAGAAAACCTTGAAGACACCACACACACACACACACACACACACACACACACACAAAACTCCTAGAGCAAATATCTAAATTTACCAAAGCTGCAGGATACAAAATCAACATTCAAAAATCAGTTGTGTTTCTTTTATACACATTAACAGTGAACAATCTGAAAAGAAAATTAAGAAAACAATTCCATTTACACTAGCCTCTAAAAGAATAAAATACCTAGGAATTAACCAAGGCAGCAAAAAATTGTGCACTGAAAACTATAAAACATTGCTGAAGGAAATTAAAGAAGACATAAATATATGGAAAAACATCCTGGCTGGGCGCGGTGGCTCAAGCCTGTAATCCCAGCACTTTGGGAGGCCAAGACGGGTGGATCACGAGGTCAGGAGATCGAGACCATCCTGGCTAACACGGTGAAACCCCGTCTCTACTTAAAAATACAAAAAACTAGCTAGGCGAGGTGGCGGGCACCTGTAGTCCCAGCTACTTGGGAGGCTGAGGCAGGAGAATGGCGTAAACCCGGGAGGCGGAGCTTGCAGTGAGCTGAGATCCGGCCACTGCAGTCCAGCCTGGGTGACAGAGCAGGCCGTCTCAAAAAAAAAAAAAAAACATCATGTGTTCATAGATGGGAAGACAGTTTTTTTTTTTTTTAAGGCAGTCTCATTCTGTTGCCCAGGTTGGAGTACAGTGGCACGATTACGACTCACTGCAACCTTGACATCCCGGGCTCAAGTGATCGTCCCACCTTAGCCTCCTGAGTAGATGAAATAACAGGCGTAAGCCACCACTCCTGGCTAATTTTTAAATTTTTTGTAGAGACAGGGTCTCCTTATGTTGCCTAGGCTGTTCATAAACTCCTGAGCTCATGCAGTCTTCCCACCTTGGCCTCCCAAAGTGAAGGGATTTACAGGCATGAGCTACCACGCCTAGCCTGGGAAGCTGATATTTTTAAGATGACAGTACTACCCGAAGTGATCTACAGATGTAATGAAATCCCAGTTAAAATTGCAGTGAAGCTGGGCATGGTGGTATGCACATGTATTCCCAGCTACTTAGAAGGCTAAGATGGGAGATTTGCTTGAGCCCAGGAGTTTGACTCCGGAATGGGCAACATAGCAAGACCCTGTCTCTGAAAAAAAAAAGAAAAAAAAAAGGCCAGTGGCATTTTTTTTCAGAAATAGAAAATCCATCCTAAAATTCACATGAAATCTCAAGGGACCCCAAATAGCCAAACAACCTTTATTTATTTTAATTTTTTTAATAATAATAATTATTATTTTTTGAGATGGAGTCTCACTCTGTCACCCAGGCTGGAGTGCAGTGACGTGATTTTGGCTCATTTTGCAACCTCTGCCTCCCAGGTTCGAGTGATTCTCCTGGCTCAGCCTCCCAAGCACCTGGGACAACAGGTGTGCGCCACCACACCCAGCTCTTTTTTTTTTTTTTAGACAGAGTCTCGCTCTGTCGCCCAGGCTGGAGTACAGTGGCGCGATCTCAGCTCACTGCAACCTCCGCCTGCTGGGTTCAAGCAACTCTTCTGCCTCAGCCTCCCGAGTAGCTGAGACTACAGGTGTGTGCCACTACGCCCAGCTAATTTTTATATTTTTAGTAGAGATGAGGTTTTACCATGTTGGTTGGCCAGGAAGGTCTCCATCTCTTTACCTCATGATCCACCTGCTTCGGCCTCCCAAAATGCTAGGATTACAGGTGTGAGCCACCGCACCTGGCTAATTTTTGTATTTTTGGTAGAGACAGGGTTTCACTGTGTTGACCAGACTGGTCTAAAACTCCTGACCTCATGTGATCCTCCCACCTCGGCCTCCCCAGGTGTTGGGATTACAGGTGTGAGCCACCGTGCCTGGCCCTAAACAACCTTTGAAAGGAACAAAGTTGGAGGACTCACACTTCCTGATTTCAAAACTTACTTCAAAACTGTAATAATCACGACATTGTGGTATTGGAATAAGGAAAGACATATGGACCAATGGAATAAAGTAGAGAACTCAGAAATAAACTCTTGATTGATTTTCAACAAGGGTGCCAAAACTATTTAGAGGGGAAAGGACAGTCTTTTCAACAAATGGTGCTTGGAAAACTGAATATCCACATGCAAAAGAATGAAGTTGGACCCTTGTCTTATACCATATGCAAAAATGAACTCCAAACAGACCAAAGACCTACACATAAGAGGGAAGGGAAAACTATAAAAATCTTAAAATAGGCTGGGTGCAGTGGCTCACACCTGTAATCCTAGCACTTTGGGAGGCCAAGGCGGTCAGATCATGAGGTCAGGAGATCGAGACCATCCTGGCTAACACAGTGAAACCCCGTCTCTACTAAAAATACAAAAAATTAGCCTGGCGTGGTAGCGGGTGCCTGCAGTCTCAGCTACTCAGGAGGCTGAGGCAGGAGAATGACATGAACCTGGGAGGCAGAACTTGCAGTGAGCCAAGATTGCGCCACTACACTCCAGCCTGGGTAACAAGAGCAAGACTCCATCTCAAAAAAATATCTTAAAACAAAAAGTGGAAATCATGCTGTTGGATTTAGCAAAGATTTCTGAAACATGACACCAAAACCACAGGCAACAAAAGAAAAAATAGATAAATGGGACAATCCGAATTTAAAACTTTTGTGCATTAAAGGATACTATCAAGAGAGCAAAAAGACAACAATAAAATAGGAGGGATTAATATTCAGAATATGTAAAGAACTCTTACAGCTTAACAACCAAAAGAAAAAAAATACTACTCAGTTTAAAAATGGGACCAGGCATTGTGCCTCATGCCTGTAATCCTAGCACTTTGGGGGGTCAAGGCAAGAGGATCATTTGAGGCCAGGAGTTCAAGACCAGCCTGGGTAACATAGCAAGACCCCATCTCTACATAAATTTTTTTAAAAAAATTAGCTAGGTGTGGTGGTGCACGCCTGAAGTCCCAGCTACTTGGGAGGCTGAGGTGGGAGGATTGCTTGAGACCAGGACTTCAAGATTTCAGTGAGCTATGATGCTGTGATTTGGCCACTGCACTCCATTCTAGGTGACAAAGTGAGATCCTGTCTCTTAAAAAAAGGGGTGGGGGGCGCAAAAAAAATTGAATAGATATGTCTCCAAAGAAGATATACCATGGCCAAAAAGGACATGAAAAAATGCTCAACATCAGTAGTCATTAGAGAAATACAAAACAAAACCACAGTGAGATAGCACTTCACACCTGGTAAGTCAGGATCCCATCATTGAATTGGTGGTACCAATATTTGATCCTAGTTCTGTCTCTAAAGACTGGGCATTTGCGTGATATAGTCTCACCTGCTGGCAAAGCCTGAGCTTGGATCTGAAATTAGTATCTTGGAGGAATTCTGAAACTGCCCCATCCTAACTCACAGTTCGTGAAAGGATGCCATCACCACTATTTTAATAAAAGTTTCATACAATCCACGCTTCTGCTCATACTCGGATAATAACATAGAAGACCTCTGTACAGGCTGGAAGTATCCTTGTTTTACTGGATGCAGTTATGGTGAAGTGACACCTGTTTTTGACGTAACATACTAGATAGAACTCACACATCCAAACAAAAGCTATACTTTACAAGCAGTGACAGCACACTCCAAAAATATAGCTGTTGCTCAAAACATTTGTGCAACAGTCTTCTGTCTGCATTAAAAAGCCTCATTGTTTTATTTACTGCTCTTTTTAAATTTTTTTACCTGTAAAAGATATATCCCTAACCTTTTCTCTTTATTCATCACACTTGGCACTTAAAGACTTTTGACCACCCAGGTGCCTCCAAGCCCCTGCTCTGAGAAAGCAACCCCACCTGCAAATAGTAAGAATCTGACTTCAGATGAATGCAATACACAGGCAGAGGACTGGGCAGGGGCTTGGAGGCTCTTGAGATTTGGTGAAATCTAACCAAAGTTAGTCCTCAGATGGCACCAGGCTGGCAGATACCGAAGCAGTATTTGATACTTGTCTACAAGGTGGGGAAAGTGGAGGAGGAGAGGAAGGGATGAGAATACATGTCAGCAATGGTTAAGAGCCAGATAGGCCCCAGAGATGCCCTACTCGCTCCCTGCCCTTTTCATGCATGGGGAAAAGAGAGTAAAAGTCATAAAGCCAGCAAGGAGCAGACCTGGGACTATCAGGGAAATCAGAGCCCCCTGAGGGAGGGCAGGCAGGGCTGGGAAGAATGGAGGTGGTGGTAGGCACCATCCGTTTAGTCTAGAGAAGAAAAGACTGAGGGCAGAGGCTCCAGGAAGGTTAAGGGCGAGGACACAATGTAGCCACTGAGACAGCAGTGTCCTCTGTCACCCTATGGCTTATCCAGGGGCAGAATGAGCCCCAGGTGTGCTGGGAGCCTGCAGCGGTGAAATGGTGTCTGCCTCCTGCCCCTGCTCTTCCTGCAGCTGTCTCTGAACACCCCTCCTCTTCAAGGTGTCCACTCCCAGAAGAATGACTCACCACCTGGGTCACACACAGTAGGGGCATGTCTGCAGCCATAAATCCAGCAGCCTCCTCAGGAGGAGACTTATCCTGATGGAAGCAGCTCTGCCTGCGGGCCTGGGCTTGCTGCTCTCTTGAGCCAGGAATGGGAGAGGACAGCTGGCCAGGGGGTAGTCGTCTCTCCCCTTCACAGAACTCAAGCTGTGCCACAGACTCTCATGGAGAAGAAAGTACGGAGATTGCACTTTGGTAGGGCCACAAGGGATACAGTCTTGGGAGCCTTAATAGAGGAAATATTAAATCAATGAAACCTCATTTCCAAGTTCGGTTTAGCAGCAGAATCCATTAACCTTATATTCACCCTCTCCTTTCCTCTTATGATACTGGGGAAGGGTTCAAAGGCATGATAACTTATCCTCAGGGTCAGCGCATTCTATTCAATTACTGGGATGCGAGTTTTCAAGCTGAAAGATATATACTCATTTTGATTATAAAGAACCAACCCAAAAAGAATGCTTCTTTCTTTTCATTTTGCAGAAAATGCCACACAAACACAACCATGGGTATTTAGCTCTACTGAAACAGATGAGGGAAGTAAGGCTGACAGAGGAGCTCAAATCAGTTCTGATTTTTCTCTTCATAAAATAATTTCCAGCTAATCAAGAGCAAAGTTGGATCTGATTGCCTCTGGAACTAAGGCCACTCAATGTGGGCTCCCTCACTCAGTCCTGTCCCCAGGCCAGAGGAAAGCAAAGTTCAGTCTCATTTATTTTGTCACCTAAATTGTCAAAACCTAAAATAAAACCTGGTGCAACAGCAGAAACAGAGTGCTCTAGGGAGCAGTGGGGCAAGTCATTCCCACCAGCCAGCCCTCTGGACGGATAATTGTAAAGTGCTGACCTCCCTGGTGATATGCTAATGGCCAAGGACTGGGCTGGTAAAGAGGCTGGGTAGGGCGGGCCAGGCTGGGCTGGACTGGACAGGGCAGGGCAGGCCTGAGCTCGGGTAATCAGATACAGCTCCCATTAAATCTTCAGTGTGAGAGCAGCATAGCATCCTGATGCCGTTGCCATGGCATTTTCTCTCGCCTGGGGTAGAACCCAGGCCAGGATGCCCTGAAGCCTTGACACTGACAGCAGTGATAGTGCTGGCTCTGAGCATGGTTTTTCTGCCCACCCACCCTCCGATGCTCTCTGAAACCTAAGGCAGCCCTATTTGGAGGAGCCTCGCAATCCAGCGGCTTGGCTTTTTGGCTGCCGCTTTCTGCACTTTGATGTTAAATATAGTGACTTCAGAAGCAGCCAACACCAGAAGGCAAAAGAGGACTGGTTTTAGCATTTTGCATTCAGCAACATCCTTTTGGTGAGAATGGAGGAGAAAACAGCTAAATGATCTGCCTCCCCAACCATCAAGAGTGTTGGGGGCTGGGCACGGTGGCTCGTGCCTGTAATCCCAGCACTTTGGGAGACTGAGGCTGGTGGATCACCTGAGGTCAGGAGTTCCAGACCAGTCTGGCCAACATGCTGAAACCCATCTCTACTAAAAATACGAAAATTAGCGAGGCATGGTGGCACATGCCTGTAATCCCAGCTACTGAGGAGGCTGAGACAGGAGATTTGCTTGAACCCAGGAGGCAAACGTTGCAGTGAGCCGAGATCATGCCACTGCACTCCAGCCTGCACAATGGAGCAAGACTCTGTCTCAAATAATCATCATTGTCATCATCATCATCATCCCTGAATCCCACCCCATACCATTCAAAGTAGAACCTCTGGGGCATGAGGCTCAGGTATTGGTGCACTCTAGAAGCTCCCCAGGTGGTTCTCATGTGCAGCCAGGGCTGAGATCTGCAGTGTAGAGGAAGGGATGCTAATTCGGTCATTCATCTGATGTAAATGCATTGCATTGCTGCCAAGTGCTGGGCACTAGGGACCCAGTGGAAGGCAAGACAGACCTAGTCCCTGCCCTCCTGGAGCTCACAGCCCAGAGGGGGAAGGGAGTCAAGTGACCCTGGCTCTGGTCCTGGCTCTACCACTGAGGATCCTGAGCCCCGGGACCTTTCCCTTTGCTTCTGCAGGCCCCGGGTTTCCTATCAAAGGAGACTACAGACCCAAATGATCTCTGATCCCTATCCTGCTACTCCCTTACCCAACAGTCCATTGACCTGTGTGTAATTTTTCTGTCTTTTTTGGTGGTGGTTTTTAAAATACACATAACATTAAATTTATCATTTTAACCATTAAACAAAAAGTTTTTTAAGAGACAGGGTCTTACTCTGTCGCCCAGGCTGGAATGCAGTGGCTCAGTCATATCTCACTGCAGCCTCAAACTCCTGGACTTAAGCAATCTTCCTGCCTCAGCCTCATTAGTAGTTAGTACCACAGGTACAAGCCAGTATACCCAGCTAATTTTTAAATTTTTCGTAGAAACAATGTCTTGCTATGTTGCCCAGGCTGTTCTCAAACCCTGGATTCAAGTAACCCTCCTGCCTCAGCCTCCCAAAGTTCTGAGATTACAGGTGTGAGCCATCTTGCCTGGCCCATTTTAACCATTTTAAAGTGTATAGTTCAGTGGCATTAAGTATGTTCGCGTTGTGTGCAACCATCCACACCCATGTCCAGAACTCTTTCATTTTCCCCAAACTGAAATTCTGTGTTCATTAAACAATAACTCCTCATTCCCCCGGACCCCCCCAACAGCCTCTGGCAACCACCATTCTGCTTTCTGTCTTTAAATTTGACTATTCTAGGTACCTGATATAAGTGGAATCATCTCATATTTGTCTTGGTGAATGGCTTATTTCACTCAGCACAAGGCCTTCAAGGTTCAGCCATTTTGTGGATGCAATAGGATTTCCTTCCTTTTTAAGGCTGAATAATATTCCATTTTGTGTATACCCATTTGGCTTATCCATTCATTAATTGATGGACACAGGCTGTTTACAAATCTTTTGACTGTTGTGACTATTGCTGCTATGAACATGACTCTGCAAATATCTCCTCAAGGCCCTGCTTTCAGTTCTTTTGGGTATATACTCAGAAGTGAAATTGCTAGATCATAGGGTAATTCTGTGTTTTGTTTGTTTGTTTTGTTTTTGAGATGGAGTCTTGCTCTGTCGCCCAGGCTGGAGTGCAGTGGCGCGATCTTGGCTCACTGCAAGCTTCACCTCCCAGGTTCACGCCATTCTCCTGCCTCAGCCTCCTGAGTAGCTGGGACTACAGGTGCCTGCCACCAAGCCCGGCTAATTTTTTATACTTTTTTTAGTAGAGACTAGGTTTCACCATGTTAGCCAGGATGGTCTCGATCTTCTGACCTGGTGATCCATCCGTCTCGGTCTCCCAAAGTGCTGGGATTACAGGCATGAGCCACTGCGCCTTGCCGGGTAATTCTGTGTTTTAACTACCATCCTGTTTTCCATAGCAGCTGTACTATTTTACATTCTCATCAAAAGTGTAAAAGGGTTCCAATTTGTCTATATCCTTGCCAACACTTGTTATTTTCTACTTTTTTGATAGGACCCATCCTAATGGGTGTGAGGTGATGTTTCATTGTGGTTTTGACTTGCACTTCCCTAATGCTTAGTGATGTTGAACCTCTTTTCATATACCTGTTAGCCATTGGTATATCTTCTTTGGAGAAATGTCGTTCAAGTCCCTTCCCATTTTTTAATTGGATAGTTTGGGGTTTTTTTGTTGTTAAATTATAGGAGTTACTTACATCTTCTGGATATTAACCCCTTATCATATATATAATTTTGCAAATATTTTCTTCCTCTGCAGGTTGCCTTTTCACTGTGTTGTGTCCTTTGATGCCTAGAAGTTTTTATTTTGATGTAGTTCAAAATGTTTCTTTTGTTGCCTGTGCTTTTGGTGTCATATCCATGAGATGATTGCCGAATCTAGTGTCATGAAGCTTTTTCACTATGTTTTCTTCTAGGCATTTTTTAGTTTGAGCTCACATTTATGTCTTTGATCCATTTGGAGTAAATTTTTGTATATGTTGTAAGATAAAGGGCCCAAGTTCATTCTTTTGCATGTGGCAATCCAATTTTCACAGCACCATTTGTTGAAAATACTGTCCTTTCCTCACTGAGTGGTCAGAAAGTCATTTTGTGGATGAAATAAAATAATGTACATGAAGCACCCAACACCATACCTACAGTGGCTTGATAACCGATGGTCCTTTCTTTATCCCCTTATCTGAAATGTAGTTTTAACTACAGCAATTGATTTTAATAATCCCAATAGCAAATACCTGTATAGCACTGTGTGCCAGGCTCTGTTCTAAGTGTTTCACGTATATCAACTCATTTAATTTTCATAACATATATCAGGTAAGTACTGTTGTTTTCACTAGCTTTGGCACCTAGAAGTTAAGTAATTTACCCAAGACCACACAACTAGTAAGTAGTAGAGCCTGTATTTGAACCTAGTTTGGTAGGTAGTTTGGCTCCAGACTCTATGGGTTCATAAACCTAATATCCTCATGTTTGGGGTGATTTTTGATGGCTTAGGCCTGTCATAAGCTTTTCAGTCTAGAGTTTGGTGAATGAAGAACCTAGTTATAACTCCAGCCTTCAGGCCAGGACCTTTCCCGGGTGTTCTCTTGTGATAATAGCACTCCTAGAATGGCTCTGTTGGCTCAGCCCATCTGCTTGGGATGAGAATGTGGTGGTTCTGGTCTCTTCCCATTTCCTGCCAAGGCCCACTTATTCCAGGAGAAATGTAAACCCATTTTCTCTCTGATTTCACAGAAAAGGCAACAGATGGCTCCCTGCAAAGTGAGGATTGGACATTGAATATGGAGATCTGTGACATCATCAATGAGACGGAGGAAGGGTACGTGTGCCCCCCTCTCCTGGGAAGCCTCTCTCAGCTTTTAGGGGCCACGCAAAGCTTGTCAGGGCCTGAGGGTGGCAGGTTTTATTTTTTGTTTTGTGTTCTAGTCTGTTTGGTTTGGCATTGAATAAGCTGACACTCTGAATTATCTGTCCTTTTTGTCTTCATCCCTCCCCCACTTGCCCAGTGGCAGTGCTGGAGGTAGAACAGAGACACCTCTTTTAATCACCTGCTTTTAATCACAAGTAGAAATGAAGCTGCTTGATTACGTGGTTCCCAGTGGCCATTAGTCTCTGCAGCCCAAGTGTCACCTCTTCCCTCCCCTCCTTCCTGGCCTCTGCCTCTCCTTCACAGCCTGTCTCTGCCCTGGTTTGCCAGGAGTCAAAAGCACCACAGTGTCCATGGAGAGAGGTCCAGGGCATGGAGCAGACGCAGCCGAGAGTGGGAAAGCAGCATGAGTGGACTTAGACCATGTTGCCCCTCCTGCATTCCTGCACTGCTGGATCCGTTCCTGTTGTTATTTCCTGTATCCTCTTCTTTTGTTTTATAGCTGCACTCGATTTGTACTTCCTCCAAATTGGTCTGTATTTAGCCCGCTGTCCATACCACTAACGCTTACTTTACTGTAGCCATGCCCTCTTAAAACATTTTCAGAGTGGCAAGGAGAGCAGCTGGGACTCAGGCATCCCTGGGCTGGCATCTCAGCACTATCACTCTAGCCTTGCCATGTGTGAACTGGGGACCAGCCTCTCAAGCTTGGTCCTGTTTTCATGCAGCAAGTATTTCTCGAATGACTACCTTGTGCCAGGCCTATTGTAAATACTGAGGACACAGCAGTGAACAAGATAGATTCCTTCCTGTTGAGGAGCTACCATTCTAGAGTAGTAGGGAGGCAGGCCATAAACAAGATAATTAAACATATAACCTGGTCAGGTGAGGACAAGACTGTGGAAGGGAGATGGGGAGAGAGGAGGCTGGGAATTAGTAATTTTAAATAGAGTTATCAAGAAAAGTCTTGGCTGGGTTGGGTGGCTCACATCTGTAATCCTAGCACTTTGGGAGGCCAAGGTGGGCTAGTCGCTTGAGCCTAGGAATTCGAGACCAGCCTGGGGAACACGGTTGAATCTTGTATTTACAAAAAATACAAAAGTTAGCCAGGCATGGTGGTGCATATCTGTAGTCCCAGCTACTTGGGAGGCTGAGGTGGGAGGATCACTTGAGCCCAGGAGGTCGAGACTGCAGTGAGCCATGAGCATGCCACTGCACTCCAGTTTTGGTGACAGAGAAAAACCCTGTCTCAAAAAGAAAAAACAACAGAAAAGTCTCCTTTAGAAGGTGATATTGAACAAAGAGTTAAAGGAGATGAGGGAGTAGGGGGTGAGGATTATACAAGGGAAGAACTGTCAAGGCTCATGGAACAGCAAACCCAGAAGTCCTGGGACAGAGGGTGTCTGATGTGTTTGAGAAATAGCAAGGTGGCGAATGGGCCCGGAGTGGAGTGGTCAAAGAAGAGGGTACCTGGAGACGAAGTTAGTGACATATTGGGGATCCAGATAATGCAGGGCCATGTAGAACCAGAGCGACTCTGGCTTCAACCTTTTTGGAGATTCAAGCAGAGGAGTGGTATGTTCCCACTCTTATTGGAAAGAGGTCACTCAGTCTGTTTGTTCAGAGTGGTCTGGCTGGGGGCAGGCCAAGGACAGATGCAGAAAACCCAGCGACAGCCTGGCGTAGTGGCATGCACCTGTAATCCCAGCACTGTACGAGGCTGAGGCAGGAAGATTGCTTACACCTAGGAGTTCAAGGCTGTGATGAACTAGGATGGTGTCACTGCATTCTAGTCTGAGGGACAGAGTAAGACTCTGTCTCTAAAAAGAAAAAGAAAAGAAGAAAGAAAACCCAGTGAGGAGGTTATCACAGTAATACTGGTGTGAGATGATGGTTAAAGTGATGGGATTCTGAATGTGTTAGAAGGTAGAACCAATGGAATTGGCAGACATGGGAAAGGAATGAAGAGTCAAGGGAAATTGCAAGGTTCAGGGCCTGAACAGCCGTGGGATGGAGCTGCTGTTTCCTGAGGTGGAACAGGCTGGGGAGCAGAGATCAGGAGTAGATCTGTGCTGCCAGCCAAGCTCCTGGAAGATGTGACAGGGAACTGCACGGGGAACTTGAGTTGGGGGCAGTGGCCTGCACTGGATGAAAATGTGGGAGTCTTTGGTGAAAGGTGGCATATTTTCACCAGCTAAATACAGGTGATCAACTTGGTACCTGGCACACAGATGTGACTCACAGACAGTTGTTAGGGACTACACATCTCTAATCCCATCATCACCGAGCTCAGAGTGGCTACCTTCCTCACGTCCTCCTCACACACCACTCATTCACTTGTTTGTCCAGTCATCCAGCCATGTTTACTGACCCCCAGGGGTGGAGGTATAGCAGCTGCAGGATGCCAAGGTGAATGTTCCAGCCCGCCCTTGAAGGCTCACCTGGCAGGACTGGGAAGGGCTGTGGCCAAGGCCTGTCCCTGATACCATGGTCCCAGAGGGAAAGGTGGGTACAGATGCCTCGTGGAGGGGCTGTCTTCCAGGATGGCAGGAGAAATGTGTCCTGTAGCCAAGGGTGACGTCAAAAGGGCCAGTATGTCAAGGGATACAAGTGGTCTAGGGTAGACAGGGTGATGTTGGGGGAGCGGGAGGGTCTGGAATCCAGCTGGAAAGGTAGTCAGGGTCAGGTGCTGCATTCTCTGGTGTCTGCGCTTTATCCTAGAGGTGGACCTCTGCTTCGGCCCCTTCCCTCCTGTCCCTTCCTGCTGCTGAACGAGCAAGTTGATCCCTTGCTAACAAGTCTTCAGGGCCTTCACAGGCACTTAGGGTAAAAACCCTAACCAGTACTCTCCTGAGGAGCCCCAGACCCCTTGGCAGCTCTGCTTTGAGCTCTTCAACCCTGCTGATCTTTCAGCTCCTTGAATTTTCCACATTCCTGGGCCCAGCTTGAAATTCTCTACAGATTTGAGCAATATACAAATATGTTGGCAACTCTTATCTTCTAGTGAATTGCTCAAATATCTCTATGGCTTGAGGTCAGGAAGCCCAGGAACCCCAGGAGCTTCCTCATTTTGAAGGGGCCGTGCCTTCTTTTTCAAATCCTCAATTCCCAGAAGGTTGGTCACACACATCTTCCTCTTCAAGTGGCTAAATCTCCTGTTGCTACCTTTTTGACTGAGAGCACCTCAGTGATTCCTGAGAATGTTTTCTCCTTGCTTCTGCTGTGAGGTGTCTCAAAATCTCTTCCTAGCCAGGTGCAGTGGCTCATGCCTGTAGTCCCAGCTATTCGGGAGGTTGAGGCGGGAGGATTGCTTGAGCCCAGGTGTTTGAGACCAGCCTAGGAGACCCCATATCTTAAAAAAAAAATCTCTTCCTAAGTGGAAGAAACTCCCACAAGTTGGACTGACGGTCGGGCGCCCCACCCATCCCTTTGTGCTCTCCCTGAAGGGCCTCTGACCTGCTGTCCCTTCTGTTCTCGTCACCTCTCGCTAAGTAGAGCCCGTCATTCACTGGATCTCTCAGTTTGAATCTCATTTCCCTAACCCCCTTCCCTCCTGATTTGGACAAGTCCTCTGTTGTATGATTTCATAACCTGTGTTGTACTGATGCTCATCACAGTTTAGACTTAGAGTTCTGTGGGATGGTTGTTAGTGTCTGTCTTGCCCTGCAACCCCCACAAGGCTGTGAGCTCCATGAAGACAGGATTGCCATCTGTTTTACTTACCATTTTGTCCCTAGCACCTAGCACAATGCATTTGATTAGCTGTTAATAAATATTTGTTAAATAAGTGAATAAATGAGTGAAGTCTCTAAGGCACTCACAGTCTGATGAGGAATACAGGCATATAAACATAAGCATAACACAGCATAACAAGTGCTGGGTGGGGGGCAGGGAGAGAGAGAAAAGCTATGTATAGCTACAGAGACTAGTACAGTGGCAATGGTCAGCCTTGGGACTTTTGGCAGCAAAGCCTTCTTGGAGGAAGTGACACCAGACTGGAGTCTTACAGAGTGCCAGGTTATCAGCCAGATGAGGCAGGTGGATAAAGGGGAGGAAGGTGGACACCCCAGGCTGGAGCAGTCCTAGGTCACCACTCACTTATTGTGCTATCCTGCGTGAGTTACTTCATCTCCCTGTGTCTGTGTCCTGTTTCCTCATTTATAAAATGGGGTTGCCAATAATACCTACCTCATAGGGTTGTTAACGAGAATTAAAGGACTAAATATATATGAAGTATCTGGCTACATAACTGTATCTTCATATCCATACTATATATATGGATTTACTATTTCCCTTTAAAGATTTCCATTGCCCTTCACTTTTGTCATCAGTTTCATTTGGGTGTCAGTTATCTGCCCAGTCTTGCTGACGATCTCTGTGGATTCACTGCCCTTACCCTCTCTGCCATCTCTGAGCACTTGCCATGTGCCAGGCCCTGTGTCCAGCCCTGCAGTGCCTCATCACAAGCAGCGCCCCCTCCCCCCAGCAGTTCTATATGGTAGTGACAGCCTGTTTCAGTGCTAAGGAAACTGAGGCTGAGTAGTTTGGTCACTTGCCAAAGGCCTTGCAGCACAGCTTGGAAGGGCACATGCAGGATCCAAGCACAGGCTCACCTGGCCACAGCCACTGAAGTGCTGCCTATACTTCTTGTATTTGTACAATGCTTTACCAATGGGAGGCTGTGGCCCTGGTGGGTGCAGATTGGTAAACTGCCCCAAAGGCCTCTCCTTGGACTTTCCCTAATGTCCAGAGCTGAAATCACCATCGGCCTGAGGAATGCAGATGCCTAAGGCCTTGTGTGACAGTCCTTCAGGCATTAACCAGGAGTGGCTGACTGAATAACCTACCTGAGACTCTTTTTATTTATTTATTTTTGAGATGGAGTTTTGCTCTTGTTGCCCAGGTTGGAGTGCAATGGTGCGATCTCAGCTCACCACAGCCACTGCCTCCCAGACTTAAGCAATTCTCCTGCCTCAGCCTCCTGAGTAGCTGGGATTACAGGTGTGCACCACCATGCCCAGCTAATTTTGTATTTTTAGTAGAGACAGGGTTTCACTATGTTGGCCAGGCTGGTCTTGAACTCCTGACCTCAGGTAATCCGCCTGCCTTGGCCTCCCAAAGTGCTGGGATTACAGGCGTGAGCCGCAGCACCCAGCTGGGACTGTTTTAGACTCTGTTTTCCAGGCCTCACCCCAGATCTACCCAGTGAAGTCACAGCTTGCGGATTTGGGAATTGCACTCCAGGTGACTCGGATGTGCAGCTCTCATGAGGACCGCCTGACCTGGGTCGTTTTCATGGCCATCTCTGGACCCTCCTCAGCTCATAGAATCTTTGTCTGTGTTCTACCTTCTAAGCTGGAGAGGGCACAGAGGAGAAACTGAAGACATGCAATAGGGCAAGATAATAATGGGGAGGGGGTATTCCGGGTGATGGCAGAGGGGTAGCTGTGTCCTCCTTGGGGGTGATGAGGAGAAAACTTTTCCAGAGAGTAGTTCTGAAGCTGAAGGACATTATAAAGGCTGTGGCTGGAGGGGTGACAGGAGGCTTGTTTGGGGATCAGGGAAGAGTTCTTATAAGTCTAGGGTCCAGGGAGACTTTGAGGAGCCTGATCATGGCCCAGAGGCCAGATCACAAGGCTGTGAGCACTGCATGAGGAGCCTGACCTTTCCCCAGAAAGCTGGTAGGGCTTGGTGCCATCTCAACACAGGCCGCTGATTCTTCCTGATCCTTTCTTTCTGCTCCCTCTTGGCTCTTGACACATGCTTCTGTCTCTTCTCCTGGTTTCCAACTCCACACTATCTAATCTGCTGCAGCTTCTTGAAACTTTGTGATTCCTTTGACATGACTTTGATCCTCCTCTCTGAAGCTTCTCCCCCGGGGAGAGAGATAAATACTTGCTTTTGTGCTCACCCATCACTCTCAGCCAGTACTTCCCAGAGCCTGTGGATGAATTTTCATTTTAAACCTCATCCAGGAACCTGCTGACTGTCTGATTTCCCACCCTGTGGCCCCCACACCAGGAGAGCCCTGAGTATGCTGGTCCTCCGCCAGCCAGAAGTGATTGCAGCCCTGAGGTGCTCTTCCTATTTTCCTGTTCCATGGAAGTTCAAGAGGACAGAAGAGAGACAGGACTGAGGGTTGTGGCAGCTGTGGGTCAGGGACAGCGGTGGTTTGGCAGAGCCTTGGAGAGAGGATATCAGTCCATGCTCTTGGCCAGTAGCCACAGAATTTCATCAGCTCTCAGGCCACAAACAGCCCTCAAAGCAGAGAGCCGGTTAAGTCCCGTATTTGCAGAAATCAGCATCCCCTTTTGGAAATGGCAGCCATACTACAGACATAGTTGGCCTTGGGCCCAGTCCCCATGGAGCCTTGTGTCTGTCTCATCAGCCCTTTGACCCAGGGGCCAAGAATTCCTGCAGGGCAGCCATATGTCAAGCTGGGAAGGGGAAACAGGTGATTCAGGGTATTTTAAAATTTTCTTTCAGAAGCCTTGCTCCTTTCACTTTCTTCCTTTTTTTTTTTTTTTTTTTTTTGAGATGGAGTCTGCACTCTGTCACCCAGGCAGGAGAAGTGCAGATGGCATGAAACTTGAGCATCCTGCTACGCTCCACCTCGCCAGGGTTTCGAAGTGATTCTCGCTGGCCTCAGCCTCCAGAGTAGCTGGGAACTGCAGGCGACACACCACCTATGCCCCAGCTAATTGTTTGTTGTATTTTGCTAGTTAGAGAGGGACAGGTTTTCACCATGGTTGGCGTGCAGGCTGTCGCTTGAACTGACTGAACTACTGACCTCAAGTGATCTACCCACCTCGGCCTCCCAAAGTGCTGGGATTACAGGAATGAGCCATAGTGCTGGGCACACTTTCTCTTTTTTAATTTTCTGGAGATGGAGTTTCGCTCTTATCACCAGGCTAGAGTACAATGGCGTGATCTCAGCTCACTGCAGCCTCCGTCTCCCAGGTTCAAGTGATTCTCCTGCCTCAGCCTCCCAAGTAGCTGGGATTACAGGCAGCTGCCACCACACCCAGCTAGTTTTTGTATTTTTTAGTAGAGGCAGGGTTTCACCATGTTGGCCAGGCTGGTCTTGAACTCCTGTCCTCAGGTGATCCACCCGCCTTGGCCTCCCAAAATGCTGGGATTACAGGTGTGAGCCACTGCGCCCGGCCCAGTTTCTCTTAAATTAAGCTGATTAGCAGAATATCAACCCTTTCCCCTCCTCGACTTCCTCATACACATTTGAAGGGGCCTTTTCATTTGGTAAATAGAGTATAAATGTTTTAAAACTGTAGGAATAGGAGATCCCTGACTTACAAACATTCAAGCTGGGAAAGACCAGTATATTGACACATAGATTAGTGGAAGGCTGGAACCCACGTGTGATAGCAAAGGGCTGGCCCACAGCCAGACTAGGGGCTCTTCAGAGCATAGGGTAATGGGTCTGCACAGGGGCTTTGTGCCAGGGGCAGCTCCTAGGCCCACAGCTTTGTTGAATCCTGAGTTAGAATAAATTAAATTACATGTTAGACACAAGACCTACACGTAATATGTATACTTAGAGGGCTGGCTGGGAATCCTAACTCTAAGGTATAACAGTAATTAAGGAAGAACTCACTCCAACTTCCAAACAACTCCACTCCAACTTTTGGACATGGCCCATTTGTGAACTGAGTACTGAATATAATTCTACAAGATTTTCTCTGGGAATCCACCTCAGATCTGTCACCTAACAACACAAAACTTGTTGGGTTTTAGGGAGACTCACTTAAACTTTCTCTGGGAAAAGGAGTTCCATGGAATTCAGGAAGAGCTGGGCATCCAGGGCTCACAAGTACCTAGCACTCTCTCTATCTCTCTTATGGTTTCTCTGGAAAAACTCTCTTCTGTGTACCCACACACCAGTGGGTTAGTTATGGTTTTGAATAAGTAATACTTGCGTGTGATACAGAATTCAAAAGGTCCGCAAAAAGGCAGTCCAGGAAAAAACCTTCCTCCCCCTTTTGTTCCCTTCCTTAGGGGCAGCCACAGTTACCAGGTTGTTATAGCTCCTTCTAGAGAGTCTCTTCCTTACGCTGGCATGTGTACGTTTGCTTTCCTTCTATAACTCAACTAATAGCAAGCTTTGTACACTGTTATGCAAAGAACTTTATGCACATGTCTTTGAGTTTGGTTCATATTGGTACATGAGTTTCTTTATTCTTTTTTTGCAGCTGCATAGTATTCCATTGTGTCAATGGTTTAATTTAACCTGTTGTGTATTGATGGACATTCAGTTTGTTCCCAATCTTTTACATTTACAAACATGCTGCAGCCAGCGAATAGTCTTGCATATATGCTAGTTCACGTATCTGTAGGATCGTGTCCTCAAGTGAGATTGTAAGTATCTTTATATGTCTGTTCTTTTTTCCAGGCCAAAGGATGCCATTCGAGCCCTGAAGAAGCGGCTCAATGGGAACCGGAACTACAGAGAGGTGATGCTGGCATTAACAGTGAGTGCTATTCTCCTTGGGGAGAGAAGTCATCTGGGGAACTCCTTGCTCCTGGCCTTGCCCCCCTCACAGGGCCTTCCCTCTGCCCACTCAGCACAACCTCTGAATGGCTTGGTGCCTGGACCACTGGAGTCCAGCAAAGCCTTCTGGTATTACCTTTGGGTTTTCGTGTCCTCTGAAACAGGGAGTAATGAGCTTCAGTTTGGTATATGTATACCAGGAGAAGATAAGGTATGTGCAGTGCTGTCAGGTACAGAAGACCAGAGCAGAGGAGCTAAAGGTTTTGGGTGGGTCCCTTTTCTGCCACCAGCCTGCTCTGAGACTGAGACCAACTCCTTCTCTAGATATCAGTTTCCTCTTTATAAAAATGTTGGCCAGGCGCGGTGGGTCACGCCTGTAATCCCAGCACTTTGGGAGGCCAAAGCAGGACGATCACAAGGTCAGGAATTCAAGACCAGCCTGGCCAACATAGTGAAACTCCGTCTCTACTAAAACTACAAAAATTAGCCAGGCATGGTGGTGCGTGCCTGTAGTCCCACCTACTCGGGAGTCTGAGACAGGAGAATCGCTTGAATCCAGGAGGTGGAGGTTGCAGTGAGCTGAGATTGCACCACTGCACTCCAGCTTGGGCAACAGAGTGAGACTATGTCTTAAAAAAAAAAAAAAAAGGTCCACCTATTGAGTATCTGTCCCTGCCCCTGCCTGGGACTGTGCTGAGCTTTTTGGACATTAATGAAGATGTTTACAACCACCATTCAAAAGAGATTTCACTATCCCCCTCATACAGATGAGGAAACTGAGGCTCAGAGAGGTCTGGAGGTTTACTCAGCCTTCACAGCTAGTGAGGTACCGAGCTATGGATTGCCATCATAAAGTGGTCTTTCGCATGGGTAAAAACTGAAAATAGCTACAAAGACTCTTGAAAAAGTCAGCCAAGTGATTTTTTTCAGGAAGGAACAGACCAGATTTGTGCCCTTACCAAAGCTGTCAGAGAATTTAAAGACGACTTCAGGTGTTATTTCTGTCTTGAGAACTAACGGTTTTTCAGATGTGGCAAAATCTGGGCCACAGTGAGTTCTTAAAATAGAAACTGTAACAGGTCACCAGGTCGACTTCTCTGGGGCTTTGAAATAGTAGGTTATTTTTCCAAAACAACTATGTTTCCTTTTAAAGCAGAGAACCTGTTTGGATTTTTTGCCCAAGCGAAACCCCAAAACTTATTAAAAGAGTTCTACCAGGGAATTGGGATTTGAATAATAAAGGAGAAAAGACTGGTTGAGAAATAGGGAATTGAAGCTTTTATTTATTTATTTTCTCAGAATTTGAGCCACAGCATCCACTAAACCAGGAGTAATGCCCAAAACGAATGGCTTTCAATAACTCATATCACCAGGGAATTAGCTCTAATATGTCAGGGCATTTTACTGCTATCTAAAACTTCTCCATTTACACACCCAACTTCATGGTAATCGTGTTGGATGAAAATTTTTCTAAAGTGAACTCTGCGTTTACTTGCCTTCCTCTAGCAGGGCATGATGGACACTGCTTGACACTTTGACCTTTCCTGTGGGTTAGGTCTTCACTACAAACCCAGCCATGCCTTTGGGAGGCCTGTGAAATGCACAGGGCTGCCGTCCGAGGCCCCATCCTAGCACACTTTGCATGGTCTTGCGTCTGCTGATAGGGCTTCACTTACTCTGTTAGTCTCTTTCAGTCCTCCTGTTTCCTGTGGCCCTTTCCTGACTTCATGTCTGTACCCACCAAGATTGTTAATATTTACCCAAAATAAGTTAGTAAGAAGCCCTAAGGGGCTCTCTGCTTGTGTCTTCGTTTGTGGACTTAAACATCATTTCTGATTGCTTAGAGGCCCTTTTTGCTTTCTCTATGGCTTTTGGCTTCATTCTGGAAAATTACCACTGTATGTTTCATGCCTTTCAACCCATAGGGACAAATCTGCCAGGGTCCTATTTGGCAGGGTGGCCTAAAGTGGCTCTTGCCAGCCCAGGGAGGACCTCCTATATCTCCTGCTCAGATAGGCTTTGGGGCTGCTCTGTGACACGTGCATCTCTGTCCAGGGCACTTCCAAGGCCAGGCTGGAACACACTGACCTTGAGGACTGCTGTGCAGGAGAAACTAAGCATGTATTTCCCTAAAGGCAGGCAGTGGTTCCTGCCCACTGCTGCTCTGAGAGTGGAGTGGAGCCCCAGACTGCCCCACTCCTCAGACCTATGCCTCTTTTTCCAATTCTCTTTCCTACTCACAATTGCAGCCTCGCCTTTCCCACCTGCTTCTCACAAAATAAAGCATACTTCTTCCCATCTGCCTTGACCCCAACACCCCACTGCCTGAGTTGGGAGGAAGGTTTTAGAGAATCCTAGAGAGAAGGGTGTCTGTAAGGCCCTTGAGGGCAGAAAGAACCCCTCTAGTTCATCTCAGTGCCCCCATGGATCACTGCGAGAGAGTGAATGCCAGTTACCTCATGGTTACCAGAATCAGGCACAAGCAGAGACTCAGAAAGGAAAATGCCTCCTTGGCTCAGTAAAACCTATGGTTGCTCAGAGGCCCTGAGGGTGCTAACCTCCAGAGTCTTCCTTGGCAAGCCCACAGGAACCCGGGGCCTCCTAAGGTGCAGCCAGCAGCGAGGCAAGGAACGATTCTGGCTGGTTGCGGAGCTGCCTGGCATGGGATTCCCAGCTTTGGCCTCCTAGGTTAAGTTACATGGTACCGCTAATCCTCCGCTTCCTCATCTCTAAAATGGGATGGTTCCCTCCTTACAGGGTTATTTCAAGGACCAAATGAGGGAACAGTAAATCTAACACGTGTTGCTTGTCATGTGAGGCACTCTCAGCTGATGTGGCTGCTTGGAGGAAAGCTGTGAGGGAGGGATGGCCCTGTGGCCTCAAGGTGGGTAAGGAGACTGGGGCTCCAGAGAAGGCTGATCACAGCTCCTGTGCTCCTTCTGGCACTGACTGACAATTTGTACCTAGATCAATGTCTTCATCTTTCTAAACCGCTTAACTCTAAAACATGGGATATTAAGGTCCACTTAAGGAGAAGTAATTAGTTGTGAGAATTGGATAACATTCCATATGTTATGGAAGGATCTCTCATAGTGCCTGGCATATAGTCGCATTCAGTCAGTGTTCCAGTTATGGACCTTTCTTTACAGCTGTGATTTGTCCAGGTAAAGCCCAGTTGCTTGGACCCAGCCCTGTGGGATGGCTATGGAAGTTAACCAGTGGTTGGATTAGTTTGAGCAAACGAGAATAACTGAGGTAGTCAGAAATGTTCCCTGTTGCTGGTGACATCGTTTTGAGGAGGCATTCCCCAGTTAGCAGACTGTGGCACTGGGGGCTGGTGGCATGGGAAGAGCCAGGTAATCCTATGGATTGGTTTACAGAGTGCTGGGAAGTTCAGAGAGCTCCTCCCAGTTAGTACCTCCGAATTCCAAGAGGCTACACACCTGTCCTATGGGAGGATAAGAGGCCATCCTCTTCCTCGTGTGTACAGCAGCCTTCTGGATAGTAATCATGTAATCACGTAATCATGGTCATCAGTTATTGGGCACCTCCCCTATACAGGATGCTTTGCTAGGTGCATTATTTTATGTATGTATGTATGTATGTATGTATGTATGTATGTATGTATGTATGTTTTTGAGACAGAGTTTTGTTCTGTTTCCTGAGCTGGAGTGCAATGGCACAATCTCGGCTCACTGCAACCTCTGCCTCCCAGGTTCAAGCGATTCTCCTGCCTCAACCTCCCAAGTAGCTGGGATTGGTGGCACGTGCCACCAAGCCTGGGTAGTTTTTGTATTTGTAGTAGAGGCAGGGCTTCGCCATGTTGACCAGGCTGGTCTTGAACTCCTGACCTCAGGTGATCTGCCCACCTTGGCCTCTGAAAGTGCTGGGATTACAGGCATGAGCCACTACACCTGGCTTATGCTTTAAATGTATTCTTGCTCATCTTTCCAACTGTCTTGCAAAGGAGAGCTCATCATCTCTGCTTTACAGATGAGGATGCTGAGGCTCAGAAAGGTCTGTCCTGGGCCATTCAGGGAGAAAGTGGTAGAGCTGAGATTCGAGCCCTCACTGACCATCTGGCCATAACCAGTATGCTGGCTTTTCTGAGCAGCTAAAGCCTGTGTCACTCATTTTCCCAGATAAGGGAGGAGCAGGCAGGGTCTGAATCGAACATGGACATTAAAGTCACCTGGCAGCTGAGGTTCATAAACCATTTGTCAAGAGTGGAAAATCCTTTGTCATTGCCAATTTTGGTTACAGAAGCAGGGTTGAGTGGGGGATGTGTGTGCGCATTTGCTTTCTCACATATAAGGGCCAGTAACTCACGAAGCAATTCAAGCTGTCATAGCAGCCTCCTCTTGTGACAGAGCCCATGTCCCATTGGCTAATGCCTCATACCCAGAGGCCCAGAGAGAGGAGTTAAAAATGCTAATTTTCAGGGACCGCTCAGTCATTTTGATCCCATTAAAACACTAGCATCCTTCTCATGCAAAACTGGTGCCTCAATTACCAACTAATTGCCTGATTATTGTGCAGGGACAGGAGACTTCAGTCAGTAAGGGGCTGCTGTCATCCCTGGAGAATGGAGTGTGGGAATGCGTGTGCCATGCAGGTTTGGCTGTGGAGGAGACGTGTCAGAAAGCTGATCTAGGAGCAAGACAGAGGGGGTCGTGGAAACTCAGCTGCGCTCCTCAGTTCCCAGTGTGTTCTCCAGCTCCCACTGGGGTGACCCCTCTCCTTCCCTCCCCACATCAGGTGCTGGAGACATGTGTGAAGAACTGTGGCCACCGCTTCCACATCCTTGTGGCCAACCGAGATTTCATCGACAGTGTTCTGGTCAAAATTATCTCTCCCAAGAACAACCCTCCCACCATTGTACAGGACAAAGTGCTTGCTCTGATCCAGGTAGGTTGGACCCCTTGCCCAATTTGTTGGGACACAGTAAGATGAAATCTCTTATTTATGAGTCCTCATGCTCTCCCACCATTTGGAGGGAAAAAAAATGGAGGCTTCTACATTTAAATATTTGGTGCAAAATACTTAAAAAAAATTATCATCCCACTGGAATTAAATTCTAATTGATGGCTCTCCAGCCAGTTGACAGAGCCTTCCTGAAGCTTTCTGGGTGCCGTCCCTCTGCTGCCCATAAAGTCAGGTAGGGTGGCCTCAACAGGCCTTCTGAGAAAATGTGGAGTAGGAAGAAACATGTTGGAGCTACATGCGGGTTTGGTGAGGTCACAGGGCAGGGGCCAACTCTGGGTCAGGCACAGCAAGGTGGGGGCCTGGGGATGGTTTTAAGGGATGTTTCACTGAGGAGATGACATTTCTGTTGGACCCTGAAGAATGATGGGGAGTTTGGTGGAAAAGTCAGTGTGAGAGACATCACAGGCAGGGAGAATAGCATGTGCAAAGGCCCAGATGCATCAAAGAGAGCAGCTAGCATATTTGGGTTGTATTTGTTATCACTCGCTCTGTTACGAAATTACCTCAAAATGTAGCTTCAAACAGAAAATGTTCATTATCTCTTAGTTTCTGTGGGCCAGGAATTCAGGAGCAGCTGGCTGGGCAATTCTGGCTTGGAGTCTCTCTTGAGGTTGCATTGTCTAAAGGCTCGACTATAGCTGGAGGTTTCACTTCCACCGTGGTGCACCCACATGGCTGTTGGCAGGAAGCCTCAGTTCCTTGATGACTATTGTCAAGAGACCTGAGTTTATCACCATGTGGACATCAAGATTAGGTCTTGATGACCTAGCCTTGGAAGTCACATACCATCTTTTCTGTTATGTTCTATTTGTTAGAAGGGAGTCACCAGGCCTAGCCTAAGAGTAGGGGAAATAAACTCCATCTCTTGAAGAAAATAGGATCAAGGAATTTGTGGACATGTTGTAAAGACCACTGTGTGGGGAAGGCGGTGTAATGAAGAATGTTGGGGGCAGGGCTTGGGGCGGGGGAGCAGGCAGGAGATAGGGCCAGAAGGATGCCCAGAGGCCGGTGGCCATCATGCTGAGGAGCCGTGCTTGGTCCTGTAGGCAGTGGGAAGCCATCGAAGGGCTCTGTGCTGGGGTGTATGCAGACCTGGGTTTTAGACAGAGCACGTGGTGACAGGGCAGAAGGCACGTAAGTCAACAGGCACATCCAGCCTGAGTGATTAGTGCCATGGCAGAGGCAAGACAAGGGCCTGCGGGAGCCAAGAGGAGAGACCAACCCAGGACTGGGCGTGGAGCTCCAGCAAGGCCACAGGGAGGCAGCCAGGCAGAGGCAGCGGAGAATTCAGGAAGTGGAGTACCAGGGCAGTCCGGGCTCTCAGATGGGTCAGGTGTGCAGCTGAAGAGGAGCCTCTGTCCATTCCCTGTGCTCACTTCCTTCTGCCTGAAACGTCCTTCCCCAGCTTTCAGAACAGTGACTCTTCCTCATTCACATGTGCCTCGGAGGCCTCCGTCTGGTTTTAAGCACACATCCTCTCTGTCTCACATCATCCTTTTTTGTGGTCTTCAAGACTAGCTTTGCTAACATTTCTTTTGTCTGCCTCACTCTTCTTTCCCTAAGAACCCGGGGACATCGTGTCCCCAGGGTCTAGAGCAGTGTAATGTGTAGAGCGGGTGTTCAGTATTTCTTTATAATGAATGAGTGAATGTAGTTAATTCTGAGGAGCTCTGGGAGGCCTTCCCATGTTTCCCCTAGGGTTGTCCCTCGCCCCCATTCTGCCCACCCAACATCCTTCTTTCTCTCTCTCTCTCTGACACTCACACACACACACACACACACACACACACGCGTGCGCGCGCATGTGCACACGTGCATGTACTTTACCTTCCCCATATACCCCACCCTACCACAGCCCTTCCTTCTGGGGCTGCACTCCCCTACCTCAACACCTCCAGGAATTCATGTTAGGAGAACAAATTGTGGCCTGTCTGGGCCCAGCGGGGTGGCCGGCCCACCCCATGGCAAGCACAGCTATCACAAGGGGTGTGGACTACACTGCCCCTGCTGACTGTGTAGGGACCATGGCTGAGAGCAGACACAGCCTTCTTCACTGACTGTGGCCCACGCCTCTACCCCGAGGATGCCTGTCCTCGCACACCCTGCCCTCACCTCCAAGCTTTCCATTCAGGATCACCCCTCCACACATTCCAGCTCCTCCCAGCTTTCACCTACCCCTGCTGCTAACCTCAGACAGGTATAGTAATTTATGTGGGCATCTACCACCTTATCTGTAAAATGGAACTTGGGGTTCTTGCCTGTCTGCTCTCAACCCTGAGCCCATGAGATCAGCCCATGGTGTGACGTGACCAGCACCATGTTCTGAGGCCTCCCCCTGCTGGCCTGGCAGTAGCAGTGTGTGCTGGCCATGGGGACCTGAGCAGAATGGGGCCTTGAGATGCCTTGCAAGCTTCTGCCTGACTGGACACAGTTTCCTGATCCAGCTGTGAAAAGCATGGGCTTCAGATAAGGGTGCTACTCCTAGATGGGGGTTGATAACCCAGCTGGAGAGTGTTCTTCCTCTCCGGATTTGCAGTGTTCCTGAAGAGCTCTCGCCTTTGGTAACGGCTGCCCAGCAGAGGACAGCAGGCAGCATTCAGCTGTGGGTGGCTTGGCTTCTGTAACGGGGGAACCAATAGAATAAACAGAATCCCTAGCCGTTTCTTTTTTTTAACTTTTAATTGAATTATATATACAGGAAATCACACATAAAAGTGTGTACAACTTGATAAATTTTCACAAACTGAACATGTAACCAGCCCCTGCATCTGGAAACAGAATATGACCACACCCAAAACCTCCCACCTTCTGGATGACCACTTGCCTGAGCTCTCACAGCATAGACGAGTCTTCTCTGTTCCTGAACTGGGTCCAGAGTGCTCTGTTGCCTCTGCTGTGTTTGTGGGTGTCACACACATTATTGCCTGTGATTCTAGGTCTTTTGTTCCCATTGCTGTACCAAGTCCTATTGTGTGAACACGCTGCAGTTTATTTACCCCTCCCACTGTTAATGGGGACTTGGTGTTTGCAGTGTGGGGCTACTGTGAAAAACGCTGCTATGAGCATCTAGCACTTGACTTTTGTTGAGCATATATATTCCTTTTTAATGGGAATATATTAAGTTGAATATGTGAAGGTGCCATCTTTGTTGGTCAAAAATGGCCAAACATTAGCAATTTCACATGTATCCACCTCATACTGAGGTATGAGGTTGCTGGGTGGTGGGGAATGGCCTCCGTGGGGCTCTTGGGTGTTCTCGGTCACCAGCACCCAAGAGTGTTAGTTGCTTCGCATCCTCACCCACACACCCTGTTTTCAATCTTCTTCATTAGAGCATGGAGTAGTATTGCATTGGGTCAACCTTTTTTTAGCCCCTTTGAGAAAGGAAGTACTTTTGTTTGCATGTTGAATATACTTTAGAAAACCTTAAGGCTCCCCAGAGACTCTGACAATTCCCCCAGGAGAGAAAGTGCTGCTTCCAACATGAGACAAAAATGGAGTTGGAGGTGACGGGTCGCTGGCTGCCTTGTCAGCCTGTGAATAGGTGGCAGCTCTCATATCAATGCGGCTAGGCTTAGAGGAGGTTCAGCTAAGTGTGGGCTGCCAGAGCAGTAACAGACTTCTCTGCACCATCGTGGTGTCAGGATGCTTCTTGGTGCTCTTCAGAGAAGTGGGGCAGGGTCAGTCCTGGCCCTACCCTCAGGGAGCCAGCAGTTTAACTGGAAAAACGAAGGTTTGCAGATGACGGAGGGCAAGGGCCCAGCCAGGAAGGACTTAAACTGGCTTTTGACTCTTTGTAGGTTGGGGGTGGAGTGGGATACAGCCTTAACCTTTCCATTCTGAAGAAGTAGATTGAATGTATTAGCACTTGAAAAGCTTTCAAGATAAAGGGGCCACACAGACGTGCCTCCCTAATACCTTCTGCCTCTGAGGCATGGTTGGGGGTCCTGGCAGAGGTAGAACCCATGGCTCTGATTACCAGCTGCTGGCCAAAGCCCACTGCCCCTTTGGTTGCCCTGGGGATGGTGGGAGCAGAGCCGCAGCCAGGTGGAGGGGAAGGGGGAGGTTGGGCTCCACACTAGCTTTTCCAAAGTCCCCCTGTGCCTATAGGGAAATGGTGATAGAGCTCGTCCGTGCACATCTGCCTGCCCCCAGCCCACCTTCTGATTCCCTTTCAGAGTGCCATTCGCAGGCATGGCCAGCCTACCCAGTGGCACGTTCACCATCAGTAGCACCCTGGCCAACTGCAAAGAGAATCCAGCTGATGACTACCCTTCCTTCCCCCACTGCACTCCTTCCCTTCCCGTATGGGGGCTTTCTGTCTTCTGGCTGCCCTGCAGCCATCCGTAGCCACCCCGTCCCCCTCAACCCGCCAAAAGCCAGACCCAGCAGTGTGGTTCTGGGACCTTTTACCAACAGGTGCGAGGGCTCAGTCGGCTTACCCTCACCACAGGGTCTGCCTCTCTGGATGGAGCCGGTCTCCCTGGGAGGATGGGAGGAGAGACACATTGAGAGTGGTGCAGCCTGGTTAGTAGCTTGCTGACACTCACTCCTACCCCCGGGGTACCAAAGACTTCACTTCTGGCAGCTTTCGGCTTCACCCTGACGTTTTCACCTCATGCCTTGGCTGGTGTTTTGGCTTGTGTTCCTTTTTGTTTGCTTACATTAAGTCCCGTTTGTTGAGAAGACAAAAGGATGCCCCACTCTATGCCTTCCCGGAGACTTTCCCTTGAAATTGTTTTCAGGAGCAGAAATGGAGTCATCCTGGCAGAGTCACCTCAGTGTGGTCATGCCTCCCCGGTCCCCCTCCCCATGCCCCAGCAATAGTCTAAAAATACTTTCTTTCCACTGAAAAAAGTGAGCTGACTGAGGTGGGGATGGGAGTGGGGACAGGAGAAGCTGGAGGTGTGTGTTGTTTGAAGACATCAGAGCCTGGTAGCTGGGCTCTCGCCAGATTCTGTGTGGACAGCAGCTCCCTGGGGACCCTGTCACTGGGAATAGGAAGTCTGGTCTTGGGGCATAAGCAGGAGCTGGCAGAAGCTCCCTTCTATCCAAAGGCATCCCAGAGCCCATAGTTTAAATCAGCCATGGTTTATTGGTCTGAAATTTGATGATTCAAAGCTTTGTCAAAACTTTAAGGGGTACAGAAATGAATAGGATATGGTTTATGTTTGTGTCTGGTTTTAGTCTGGGGTTTTGTATACAGTCCAAAGGAATGAAGGAGATCTGAATTGATCTCTTTCCTTTTTTCTCCTCATTAGACCTTCCTCTGGGTCTTCCAAGCCCCTAATCTTGTAGCCACAGGCAGGAAAAGAAGGCTTCCAGTGAGCTGGCCACTTGGCCATTAACCAGCTAGCTCCTGTGACAGGCCCTCAGAGTGTGCCCACACCGCTACATCACTTTGCTTTCTGAAAAGGCAGCTTTAGGGGAGGGTAGCCTGCGCCACCCTCTCTGCTGCTCCCAGGCTTCAGGTTAAGGACTCCAAGAGTGGCCAGACCTCCTGAGGCTTGCCACATCTCCCCTAGGGAGTATCCTCAGCTGGGTCAGCCTTCCAGCATCCCTCCTTTGTCACTGTCGCTTCAGTCTGTTGACAGCCTAAGTGGCCATCTTTCCTCTGTTCTCTGAAATAGGAAAATAAGGATGCTTAGTAACTGTGAGAACTGAATTCAGTTTAACCTGACAAATGTTGACTGACTGCCTTCTCTGGACAAGGGTGAGAGAGACTCGGTGTCTGCCTTCAACAGGTATCTGGGCCGGGTGCAGTTGGCTCATGTCTGTAACCCCAGTACTTTGGGAGGCCAAGGTGGGTGCATCTCTTGAGTCCAGGAGTTCAAGACCAGCCTAGGCCACATGATGAAACCCCATTTCTACAAAAACTACAAAAATTAGCCGGGCATGGTGGCACCTGCTTGTAGTCCCAGCTACTCTGGAGGCTAAAGTGGAAAGATTGCTTGAGCCTGGAGGCAGAGGTTGCAGTGAGCCAAGATGGCGCCACCATTATACTCCAGCCTAGGGGACAGAGCAAGACCCTGTCTTGCTCTGACCCATGCCCAATTATTGAGGCATGTCCCAAGAAGATGCTAGGGACACACAGCATCTCTGGATGTCTCCCAGCTCTCCGTTTTCACATATGAATGGGAGACACCCAGAGATGAAAGATACCCAGAGCTGCGTTTTTTCAGAGACGCCCCTGCACCCTGTTTTTTCCTTCGTTGGCGTCAGAATCCTATTCAATAATCTGCTCTGTTAGCAGCCATCTCATCCAGTCTGCACGGAGGTCCCAGATAGGGGTTGGAATTGTGGCAGGTGGGAAGCGGGTACATTAGCCAAGACTACTTGATTGCAAACAACAGATGCCAACTCCAGCTTGCCTAGGCAAAGAGAAGAGTTTGTCATGACAGGGCAGGGTCTCCCAGAAGTCCAGGTCACCCAGCCCTGGGAAGGGACAAAAAAGATCAGGTAGGCCTTCCAAATCCTCTCTTGTACATCTGCACCTCTGAGCACTCTAGCTGCTCCTTCTGGAGAACATAGGCAGTCTCTGCTTCCAGTCCTGTGCTGGCACATGGCCCTGGAGTTACAGAGGACAATTCTGCCTACCCAGTGAGAACAACCCAGCTCCTAGTGCTGCTGAGTTCCTGGAAGGAGGAGCATCTGATTGGCCCAAGTTCGGTATGCATTTCCCTCCCACTACAGCCTGTCTCTGTGAACATGGAAGCAGAGTGCCTTAGAAAGTATAGTCCCAGCTACTCGGGAGGCTGAGGCAGGAGAATGGCGTGAACCCGGGAGGCGGAGCTTGCAGTGAGCTGAGATCCGGCCACTGCACTCCAGCCTGGGCGACAGAGCGAGACTCCGTCTCAAAAAAAA